>NW_005871251.1:1723786-1857143 GCF_000147115.1 Myotis lucifugus
TCATTTGAACTCCTTTAACCTGCCTCAACGGATGATAGGAGCCTAAAACACGCTCTTCTCATGGCCTCCTGGTTTTCGCTACGGCCGGGTCGTAACCCAGCTGGAATCAGCTGTCACCACCCACTCTCTTTTATAAATCCCCGCGGTTCTTATGTCCCCAAATTGATGGGGTGACGCCCCTGTATTTCCCGAAGCGAGGGGCGGTTGGTTCGCGGGGGATTCCTACCGGGGATGGTCACTGGTTCAAAGGGTTAGGGCGGCCAAAGGTTCCCCGGTTATCGACCCCGTTTACCGACCAGGCCCAGGGGTTCTTGGGGCCCACGACCGGGTCTCAATTTCCTCCCCGCGGCCCAAGGGCACGTGCCGGGGCCCCCGGAGGCCGCAATAGTGACCCCCAGCCCTGGTCCCAGGCTTCTGTTTTAAAAATAGAACGGCCCCCGTGCCCTTCCCATTAGGCCTCCTTTCCGAGGGACCTAGGACAGAGCTTTGTCCGGGTCCAGGGTCCGAAGCCACCTCCGGTCTTCTCAGGGTCCTCACCACCGCCCCCCCCCCCGCCCCCGTGTAAGAGATTTAAGTGTTAATGAGGGGGTGCCGGAGCCCCAAGACCAGTGTTCACATCAGGCTCAACACTGTCCGAGTGGATTCTGCTGTCCATAGTATTAAGTAAAAAAAAATTATATAGAGAGAGTGGTGAGATTATTATGACCACCCCATCAGTAAATGAAGTGAATTAGTTATGCAAATAATAATAATAAAACCTTGAGAGTATTTGCTTAGGAAGTTTTCAATATTCAGTATTTTTGGAAGTGTCAATGAAGTACTGATGAGGTGGTCATAATAATCTGGCCACTCAGTGTGTGTGTGTGTGTGTACATATACATATTTTTTTTTCTTGCTTCCAGGTTGTGTTTTATTCTGATATTTAACTGTCATCCTCTCCACACACCCTCACTGATGACTGGGAATTAGAAAGGAGGCCCTTAAATGGCAGCGAGGGGAAAAGTCGGCCCTGGGTTGAAAGACAAGCAAAATAGCCTCATGCTCATTGGCACAGTTCTAAGTCCATTCCAGGCTGCACTATTTCCAAAAGCTCGGCATGTCTACCTACCTACCACAGGACAAAAGAAGTCATTGTCATGGGCCCTGCTTCGCCAAACCAAAGACAGACACGTGTGAAGGGCCAGCGCCCATGTTCACCCGTCAGGCTGGCAGGAAGGGCGCCCGGTCCTGAGTGAGATGGCTGCTGGCACTTGGGAAGCGACTGTAAGGACCTTCTGCCTTCCCAGTGCGCCTTTACATAGTAAAACATGTCAATTGTACGAGTAGGCTTCCAATGCCCAGCCTCTCTGAAAACACATTGGTTTCCTACCTTCGAGGTCATTATTTTCCACAAAAAGAAGAGGGAAAATAAATATTGACCTCTGGATAAAATAGCAAGTTACGTGAGTCTGGGAAAGTAAATACTATCTAGGTTGACACCAAATCATTAACCAGGGAGATAGCTGAAACCTGCCATCACCCAGCTGACAACTGTGACTTAAGCAGCTTCAACCTATTAGCCCGAGAAGAAGGCTTATTTGTGCCCCTTCCATTTTCTTGCCCTTGCCTGTTTTGCTTATTTAAGTTGGGGGTTACTGCAAGCAGTCTGCAATTCTAAAGCCATTGATGATGGTATCAATTACTTTATTACAATCCTACACTGGCATCAAAAGGTATGGTGTGTACCTGTGTATATATTATCTTCTAGAGACTAGGTCTGTCTGAAATGAGTTTTAAAATAATCAGTACTGTTTTGTGTGTGTTTTTAAAAGAAGTTGCTAATATGACATGAGTATATAAAAATACGCATATAAAAAATCAAAAGGGAATACTTGAAAAATACTATAGCTGTTACGTTAAGATGTTGGTATTACCTATGATTTCCCCCCCATGGGTGCTGTTTGTGTTGCTTTTATAATTAAATAAATAAATAATTTTAAGGAAACTGGTACTTGAGAAAGTTAAGATCAGATTTCAAATAGGTGGACTCCGTTTTATCAAGGTGAACGCATGAATGAGTCCATCAGAGAGTAACCAACAAAAAGCAGAGAGTACATGAAATAAATCAATAAATATATATGCAACAGGGACAGATCTCATTCTAAAGGGTCTAAAGACAATCTGTCATCTTCCGAGAGTGGTTATGCTCTGATCAAAGACATAGACAACATTCCAAAGTGGCCACAAAGCGGTGATTTCCCTTTTACAAATCTATATAAATTAAATAGCATTTTAGGAAATTAAAAGCATTAAATTCCAGCCAAGCAACATTTACCCCCTCCATATTTCAGTTTTATAGGATCATTCCTGAAATTCACTTATGTATTGCAATATAAAAATTACTTGTATTGTTCAGTCACATGTTTACTTTTCCATTGTTGAAACAATTTTAACACCCAGTACACACATTTCTTCTAGCTCTGCGTTAATTAAACTAGATTCATAGGCTAGAGGGGAAAAGATACAGTTGAAAAAAGAGTCTTTTGATTTACTTATATAACCTGTTCTTCTTACTTTCAACTAGTTCCCAATATATCCAAGGAAGATGTTAGAGAAGAAATTACCAGACATGACCATGTGTAGAGAAATGTAGGAAATGTAAAAAATATATAAGGAAAAAAGTGACCAGACTTTAGCCTTGCTCTCTCTGTATTCTTCCATGCAGCGATTTTCAACCCTTGTGCTGCAAGAATTTTTAAAACAAGCAATGTCCGACTGTTTAGTCAGGGGCACTGACCTCTTTTCCCTTAGATTTTCAAATACAAAAATGACAACAGCCTTGGCCAGCGCAGCTCGGTGGATTGGGCGTGGCCCCATGCAGGGAGGGATTGCAAGCTCAATCCCCTGTAGAGAGAGCAATTGACTTCTTGGGCAGCCAGGGGAAAATCTAAAATTGAAAGTGCTGGACAGAGGTGACAGCAGAGATATGTCAAACCTTGCAGCCCCTACACAGCTCTTCAAAATCGGATGCTCATGTCACCTTTATAGAGAGCAATCTGATGCCAAAGGAGGTGAAGCATTCTTTATAAATCCTCATATTACAGTTGTTTCTAATCCACTCAAGGCAGTTAGCCTGAGAATGTTTCACTGATTTACATATTCATTCATTAAATGGTATTGAGCATGTCCAAAGATGAATAAAATACGGGAAGCAGCTGGATATAATGAAAAGAATATAAGCTCTGAAACTAGAGAACCCTGGATCGAATCCTACCTCCACCATTTACCTATGTGATCTTGAAAACCTTCCTTATGCTTAATTTCTTTGCCCCTAAAATTAAAATTAAAATCCAGACCTTATAGAGTTGTTATGAGGATTAAATGAGGTAATGTATGTGATAGTGCTTCCCGTAGTTGGGATTCAATAAATAGTAACTACTATTTTTATTCTAGGCATCAGAATGAGTAAGGAGTTGGCAGAAAAAGAGGTGGAGAGAACCTGTGAAAAGACTTGGATGAAGGAGGAAGAGCATGGCATGTGTTAGGGGAACCTCCTTTCCCCTAGCTCCATTTTCCACAGGGGCAGAGGAAGGTGTTGGAAGATTATTCATTAGGCTATAACTTTTGGCTCCTACACCACTAACCTTCACATTCAGAAGGGAGTTACTTGACTGATGAGTACTGTTACATTCATTGGCTCATAGTTTTTGACTGGATGGAGTTAATCTATTAAAAAGACCCCTAATTGCCCTGACTCGTTTGGCTCAGTGGATAGAGTATCAGCCTACGGACTGAAAGGTTCCAGGTTCGATTCCGGTCAAGGGCATGTACCTTGGTTGCAGGCACATCCCCAGTAAGAGGAGTGCAGGAGGCAGCTGATCGATGTTTCTCTCTCATCAATGTTTCTAACTCTCTATCTCCTCTCCCTTCCTCTCTGTAAAAAAATAAATAAAATATATATTTTTTTAAAAAGACCCCTAATTACTGAGGACTCTTTCTCTTGTTCCCTTTCTGCCCCAGTGCTGACAATGATCTTGGATAAATGTGTCTGCCCTGCAAACCCAACCTTCCCCGTTAGTGGGCTGTTCTCAGGCTAAAATCTGTGATGGTTGAGAGTTGGAAAATGTTAGCAAGCTCCTTTGGGTTACAGATCTAGAACTTTGTTCTTTATTAACTTACTTGCAATAAAGCTGACATTTAAAAAATCTACACTTGCCTATCCTCTTTGGCTTATTTCATCCAAACTTTATGCAGAGTGATGGGGGCAGGACATTCAATTAATTGATCCTCTAAAGAAATTAACTATGGCTAGAACATAGGTTGTAGAGGAAGGGATGGTGAGAGAGAAAGCTGAAGAGGAAAATACAGAAAGATTTCTGCTCAAATTGGTACAGCAAGATTATGCTTTGATCCACTCCCTTTACTGCACACAAATAACAATGATAGCTAAAATATACAAAGAGAAAACCAAAAAGACATAACCAGGCTCAGAAACAAACCATTTCATAGATCAGAAATAGAACAGCAAGTCTGAAGCCACAGGACCCAAGTGGGCCTGTTGCAAAAGCCAAGATGTTCGTCTCCTGCAGAGGGATAGGAACTAAAGATGCTCCCCACAAGGTGGAGAACAGGAGCCATGCTAGTTCTTGAAGTGGTGCTTGTGAAAGGAGGCTGGAAATAAACAGTAGCCAACCCACTGCCTGGGGAAGCAGAGGACAAAGATATGGCCTTGGAGTCAGGAACCAACCCAAGCAACTGGCCATGTGATTGGTTCTGCAAAATCCCCAACATCACTGTGGGGTAGGAGCATCAAAATGCCAACATTAGACCTGATTCTAGAATGGAGGTCCAAGGGGTCAGGTGGGGGCAAAAATCGCTGGACATGGAGAGGCAAGCATAGAGGCAGCAAGAGGAAAACAGATAAAAGCATATAAAAACTTCCCATTCAGCATGAGTATAACCACCAAGTTCCAAACACATACAAATATCTAATACTAAGAAAGGCCAACAGAATGAACAATCAGAACATGAATTTACTACTATGAAATGAAATGAACTATGGAACTGCCTGACAACGATTTTTTTAATTAATATTTCTGCATTCTCAAAGCAACGAAGAAATTAGGGAACAAATGCAAGCTGATTTGAGAACAGATAAATATGAAAAATAGCTAATAGAAAACTTAAAAAAAATATGATCACCGAAATGAAAAAAAGTCAACAGATTGAGTTAACTGGGGAACTTGCCAAAGTTTAAGAGAAAAAGTAATGAATTAAAGGGATGCTCTGAAGAATTCACCCAGAACACAGTAGAGAATAATAAAGATATTTTAAAAACGTGAACAAAAGTTAAGATTCATCAGGATTCTGTTGAGTGGTGCCAACATATGTCTCACAGGAGTTCTAGAAGGAAAAACTGAAAACTGAAGAGGAGAGAAGCTATACTTAAAAAAAAAAAAAGGAAAAAATGACGAAGGTTTTCTAATCAAAACACCAGAACACGTGTAATGAGCAAGACAAATAAGAGTGAAGTAACACTTTTATCACATAGTGAAACCACAGAGCAATATGGAAAAAAGGATAAAATCTCAAGTTACCAAAAGGAAAACATTGATTATCTACAAAAGGACTATACCTAGAGTGCTAAAAAGCAACAACAGAAAAGACAACTGAGTATCTTAGAAATATTGAATGGAACACTCTCAACCAAGAATTCGATTTCCAGATAAACTGTCATTTAAGGGAGAAAGCACAACAAAGACATTTCAATCATAAAAGACGAAAAGAGTTTAACACTCACAGACCTACACCCAAAGGACTACTGAAGAATGTACTTCTCCCAGTAAGAAAAATAAGCCCAGAGAGAAAGCATACAAGAAGTACTAGTGAGGGAAGAAATAAATAAAATGTGATGGTAGAATTAAAAATAACTACTCTGTGGAGAGCGGCTACAACGTTTGGACAGGTTCAAGCCTTGGACTGACTGTGGCAAAGCCACATACGAGTCCCAGCTTGGAGGACAAAGCCCTCCCAGCACAATTATAGCCAAAAGGCTATGGTTGTAAGCTTGACCTTATAGTCCGACCCTCAGGTAGCTAAGGGATGTGGGCTGCAGGGTGTGCAGCAAGTGCTGCCAAAACAAGGCTTGAAAGAGCTCAGAGAATGGCAACAACAGGAAAGAAGCAGATTTGAAAGTCGCAAGAACACTGTAAATATCTTGCCCTTGTTTTGCTTTGTGTGATCTGACTATAAAGCTTCAGCTTACAGGCTGTATCAGTTTCCTCATCCAGGCACAGTGATCCCACCTGGTCCCAACTATATTCTCTTGTCTGTCTTCTTTAATTCTTCGCCGCCCCTCCTCAGGTTCACCCCTGGCCGTGCTGGACTCGGTTCACTACTCTACTGTTTAAAAAAATAAGAATGGAAATACACAATGGGTAGTTAAAGCATGCTAAGGCCTTTGTCATGTTTGGGAGAGGTATAAAAATAATGACTTTGTCTGAATACTTTATAAGAAACTTTATATTAATAAAAAGCTGATACAGAACTTCTAAAACCACAGCAAGAAAAATGTGGCCAAGGGTTAGGGAAATTGATACAGAAAACTGATCATTCTATATAGAAGACAGAAAAGGAGAAAAAAACGACGAAAAGAAAGGCATGTCAAACACGACACACAAAAGACAATAGTAGAATTAAGTACCAATATAACAGCAAACACAAAACTGAAGAGATTTAAATTTCTTAATGAAAGACAGATTATCAGATTGGTATAAAATAATATTCAGGCATATAATGCTAGCAAAAGACACACAAAACTAAACCACTGATATACTGGACATAAAGGGATAAAAAAAGAAATAAAAAAGAAAACCTATGAAACATTATTAGTATTAGATTTCTAAAAGTCTTTTAAACCAAATGTATTAATAGAAACAAAGAGGGTCATTACCGAGAAGTTAAATGTTCCTAATAACATTGCTTTCAATTACAGAAAACAAAACCACCAAAATTACAAAGAGAAATCGACAAGCCCACCATCTGAGTGGGAAACTTTAACAAACTATCAGACACAGCTAGATCAAACAGACAAAAACAGAGCTAATAGAGATAGAATCATGAAGGGCCTCCAAGGAGGCCACATTAAGGAGTTGGGTTTTATTGTGAGAGCAATAGGAAGCCATTAAAGGGTTTTAGGCAGAGGAATGCTTAGATCAGACATGCATTTTTAGAAGGACCACTTTGGCTATAAAATGGATAATGGACTTCAGGGTGGTCAGACTACTACATAGAGGCAGGGACACCAGTTTAAAAAACTCTACCATCTAACGAAGAGACATGAATGGCCTGAACTACAGTAGTACCACTGGTGAAGAAGAAGAGTAAGCATTTCAAGAGGCATTCAGATAGCATAGTTGATTGGATGGCAGGGGAGGGGATCAAGGGTAGTATCCATCTTCCTGCCCTAGAAAATTTGATGCATGACAATGAGGAGGAAGAGCAGGGCTTTGGTATCCATATTCCTGCCCTAGAAAATTTGATGCATGACAATGAGGAGGAAGGCAGGGCTTTGGGGAGGAAAGTGGTACAGATCCCTTGTTTCTGATTATACCACTTAACTCTCAGCCTCTCAATTATGACATTCAAACTGGCTCGTTAAAAAAGTTAAATTATTCCTGGCTGGGTAGCTCATTTGGTTAGAGCATCGCCCCAATATGCCAAGGTTGCAGGGTGAATTCCTGGTCAGAGTATATACAAGAATCAACCAACGAATGCATAAATAAGTGGAACAACAAATCGATGTCTGTCTCTCTCTCTCTCCCCCTTCCTCTCTCTAAAATCAATCAAAATTTTAAAAGACTTAAATTATATTCAAAATACAATGTAAATCAATTTTAAAAGATGTCTATCAAAAAGTTCAACAAAATGAACAATCAAAAATTCTATTTTAAACTTTTGGTGCTTAGGGGATGTTTCAATAATCTGGGGAAAATTATACTTTAACAATATCACCCTAAAATGTGTCTATTCTAAATAGTCACTTCCACATAATAGTAATAGTCCTTTAAGATTATTTTATTCCATATTGTCATACTTTTCTATACATAATGAATATTCAAACACACCTATATGCCTACTGACTGAAGAAATAAGCTAGTCATGACTTTCCTTAGGGCACAGCTTGTATTAAGGACAAGTAAATCCAATCTGATGACCTGTGAATTCTTACAGAGAGCCATAGATTTCGTAGCACATAGCTCCTTTTCTTTTTTTCTGCTTGTTATTACCTTAAACTATTGTGTGAGTTTATATGTGTTTATCCTTCCAGAAACAATGATTCTGGCATTGACTGAAGTTGGGAGCCACGTACCTATTATACAGCCAAACTGAGATCACTTAAGAAGTACTGAAAATTAAGGAGCTGTTTTCACAAAGGCACTTCACCTAGTAGCTTCAAGCATGAAAAAGGTGGGAAGGACTTACAGATTTCCTATTATGAATGTTAAGACTTTGTACTGTATTTATTTTAATGCCATTCCAAAATGCAAATAAGATTTAGTTTTTAAGTTCCAGACGTGCTGTGCAATTTCAGCCCAACATTTACCACATCTAGTAAAGCCTGAGCCTGGAATCCAGAACAGGGCTGCTCCAAGGGCCCAGAAACCTTTGGAATCGTAGAAGGAATCTGACTGGGAGTCTGCAGGCTGGAAGTTTCCTGAAAGTAAAAGAACCATAATGAGATATGCTACCCTAGTATTGCCTCTTAAGCGATGGCAAGGATGTGTTCTTGAGAAGATGAAACCTTTTTAGAGGGCTAATATTGCATTACATTTCACACATGGAGTCAGTTGTGTATTGCAAGCCATTATTGTACAATTTCACCTCAGACCACATTGCTTCTGCAGCCCTCTGCATTCAGGCAGGGGCAGTGCAAGCAAAAACAGTGAGTGGGCTTCTCCTTCAAGGCCAGTTGCTCTGATGCTCAACCTAAAGAATGATTTGGGTGCCACGTGCTAGGTAGACATCTCTCCATTAGTGGAGAAACGCTAAAATCACAGAGGGCCTGCTATCAAGATGTGGGGTGCCTCTTTCCTATAATGTAAGATAATAGAGCTGCTGCACTTTGCTTTTCTGATATTTTCCAAAATCGTAACTTGTTAGTTTTAAACAGCATGGACAAAATTAGGCCATGGCAATAAAATTATAGTTCTTTATATTTCCAGTTGAACCACATATGTATTAAAGTTAAGGGGTTCTTTGTGTGTGTGTTTGGTGGTAATTTTTTTCTTCAAATTTTTGTACTTTCTGAAAATATGTATGCATAAGGGAAGGAAGGAAGGAAGGAAGGAAGGAAGGAAGGAAGGAAGGAAGGAAGGAAGGAAGGAAGGAAGGAAGGAAGGAAGGAAGGAAATAAAGGGGGAGAAAGTGAGGGAGGAAGGAACCGATAAACCAGCAGATGTGAAGAATGCTCAAGATTTATACACACTACAGCGAGTCAAGATTTGAAGATAGAATCAGCACCCGTCAGGAAAATAGTTAATTGTATCATTTCCACAGTAGCAATGTTAATCATTATAATAACGTAATAACAAGGAACTGGAAAGGTCTTTAGTGCTGTCTTTTATTTTTCAGCAAAGCATCCACAGTGTCCCCACAAGACGTTGACGACCTTGTTTTTATGAATTTCGGGGAAAATACCCCTCATATGTCTGTCTTGCTATTTCATACAAAGTTGTTCTCTGCATCTGAACAGACCTCCTTTCCTTCTCTACCAGCGATTCTGATAGAGAGGAAAATGATCTCTCAGACCTCGGGTTCACTTAGGCTAATGTAACAAGAGAAGCAGAAATTCCTATGCAGATAAAAGCAGAGCTGGGGAGGAACCACTAACCTCAAGGTAAGCAAGCAAACGAACTAGTACGTAAATATAGGAAGAAAAGAATACTGGGGAGCAATCTGAATAAAACCTGAGGGAAGAGGGACCAAGAGCGGCACGTTGATTATGGGAAAGGGACACAGAGGTCCCAGGTTATAACTTTCCATAACAGAGATGGGTCTCTTGACAAGACTGTGGCACAGCAAAGGCAGGAAGCTCTGTTTATTTCTAATGAACTAACATAATAGTCTAGGACAGGGGTGGGCAACCTTTTTGTGAGTGCGTGCCCAAACCAGCAAAATCTCTGACTCAAAATTCTTCTGCGTGCCAATCCTAATTTTTTGAGAACATGTTACGCCTACTTGATATCTCTTAAGTTGTACGTATGTGAAGAAATAATAAAATTCATTCGAGCGACAAAAACACAGTATATGATGATGAAAAATACATTTTTTAATGTATACATGTTATGTAAAATTATTTATTTAAGACGCACCTACACTGAATTTATCTGAAAAATAAAAAAGTCGATATTAAGAAAAAAATTGTAAATGGAAGATTGTAAGAGAGGGTTTCCCGTGCCAGCAAAAGTTACTGGCGTGCCATGTTTGGCATGTGTGCCAGGGGTTGCCCACCCCTGGTCTAGGAGCATCTAAATCCCAAGGCTTCATGGAAGTATTACTTCATTCATTTGTTTAATTTATCATCACCATCATCATCATCATCACTGGTGACAGGCATTCTTCACCTTTCTCTGTTGACCAGCATATTAATGAGCCCCATCTGGTGACCAGTTCCAGTGGTTCTATCATAATTACCCATGGAGTTGGTGTGGGGGTTTTTTGAATCTGCATACCCCAGCCCTTCCCTGAGCCACTTAATCAGAATCTCCTGGAGGGGGACGCGATCGTGAAATGAACCCTAAGGTGCTTCCCTGGGAACAAGAGGCTGCCGCAGTGTCCCCACCACCACCCGAGGCTGAGCCTTTCTGGAGCCATCGGAGGAGGAGCCAGGGCTCAGGCTTGAGTGAAAAAAGCACCCACTTACAGGCAGTGGCTCCACTTCCGTGGAGCCAGGGTTCAGCGTGATGCCTTTGCTTCCTGCTCCACTGAAAGTAACAAGCTTTACAACATCTCGTTGTTTGGTGAAGGTGTAGAAGCGATGAGTCAAAAGTACTGGGGGCGAGTGTGAGTGGTGGTAGCTTTACCCACGAGGTTGCCCATAAATGGCTTTAATTCATGTACTGCTAGGGGATGGGACTATGGCTCATCCTCCATACTTCACATAGATGACTGCATGAACTCTCAGCAATTTGAATATACTTCCGACAGTTGGAGAAGAGGATACAGGACCATGAATAAGAGCATAGACTCTAGGGCCATGCTACCAGGGGCTTTAAATTCTGGTTCTGGCTCCTACTAGTGTGAAAGCATGGGCGTCTGTCTTAAGCTCTCTGTGCCTCATTTTCCTCGACTGAAGCATCAGGGGTGATTGCTCCACCTTGTAAGGTTATTGTGAAGACTCAGGGAGTCGGAACCTGTGCAGCTCAGGAGCACAGCCTGGCACGCAGTGTTCGGGGGCAAGGTCAGGCGATGTGATTGGGAGACATGTTTTGCCCCTCCAGGACATCAGGACCTCGCCCTGGGCCTGCGTGCGCATGCTGTGTCTTGTTTCGGTCACTTGTCCGGTGAAGCTGATGTGCTGTGGCCCAGGCAGGGCTGCCCCTGTCTTCTGCTGTGACACAGGAACACAGAGCAACACAGAGCAACCCTGGAGAAACCTTCAGTCCTGTTGTGTCTTGGACAATTATAATCAGAGAACACACATCATCATCCTCAGAGCCTATTTATTACTGCTTTGGATAACACCAGAGTCAGACAGCACAATCTGTCAAGTAAACTCAAAGTCAGCCTGAGCAGAGATGTGATCCCCTTCCCTGAGCACCCACAGGCCCCTGCCTGGGACTTTATTTATCATATAACATTTAACACCTCAGTGAATGCCTTGCAGTTCCCCAAAGTGCATGTTCGCCTTTGCCCCTGGGCCTTAGCAGAGGCGGGGTTTGCCTGCCTGGAATGCCTATACCATCCCACACTCACTGTTGCAACAAATCACAATTGCCTGTCTGTCAGCCCGTCCTCAGAAGGCTGGGAGCTCCTTGAGGACCAGGATTGGGTCTCTCTGGCTCCACATTATGACCCCAGCACCTAGAACAGTGAATCACACATAGCAGGCACTCCAAAAATATTTAAGGAGTGGATGGATAGTTGGATGTAGCTAATGATGGAGTGGGAACCTGCCACTTGCAGCTGTGTGACTTGGAGTAGGTTACTCGACTTTTCTGATCCTCAGGACAGCAGAGCTCAAATAACTTCAACTAAAGGGCAGAGCCTGAGGAAAGCAGCTGGCACGGGGCCCAGAACAAAGTTAATGTTAATAGTTAATGCACGTTTTACAAAGCAGCGCAGCCGATTGCACCCAAGCCTTTCATTTTCCTAATTTCGTCTCTTTCCTTATTAATAAAAATTGATGTTACAACCATAATTGTCACTCTCAAAACCCAGCAAACGGGGGAGACAGGATGAAAGGTCAGAGGTTACCACTCTGCAATTCTCTCAGGTAGACATTTATTAATGCCGCTTCATTAATATTCATTAGACAGCTTGTAGTGACCAGGTAGAGCATAAAGGGAAAATAGCCAACTGAGAGCTCAGACTACTTTCATGCCACGTCCTCTGCACAGAAATTAATCCAACACAAAATCAACATTTGCAGAACTGAAGCTAAGACATAATAGAAGGCCCAGCTAAACATGCCCCTCTGCTTGTCCATCGAGAACCTGGGCCCAGGGACAAAAAGACATCAGCCACACATCAGATGCCATTTGGAAACTCTGTTCACTCTTTTAAAAAATTTAATGTATAATTATTGTTTTTTATTTATTTTACTCAATGTTTCCAGCTTTTTAAAAATACGTTTTTATTGATTTGAGAGAGAGAGAAAGGGAGAGGGAGAGAGAAACATCGATCAGCTGCCTCCTGCACACCCCCTACTGGATATTGAGCCCAGGTTGCACAACCTGGGCATGTGCCCTGACCCGGAATTGAACTGGCAACTTCTCAGTGCATGGGAGGAGGACGCTCAGCCAACTGAACCACATGGACCAGGACCAATGTTTCCAGTTTTATTGAGATATAATTGACATACATCACTGTGTAAGTGTAAGGTATACAGCATAATGGTTTGACTTACATATATTGTGAATCTAGTTTGCTTTTGATGACCATATCTAACATTTATTGAGTGCTTGCTACATACCAGACAAACTGTACATGTTAGCTCTTGTAATTATCGGAACATATTTTTTCCACTTTTGAAATAAGGGAACTCGGTGCTGCCACTGAAACTGGCGAGGTTTAGAAATGTGCCTAAGACTAATTGGTTAGTTAGGAATCAGACTGTCTAACCACACAGCCTGGACTCATAACCACTGCACTGAACTGCCACCTAAGGTGCCAGCCTCGCTCCCACTGGCCAGACAGGTCCAGCCCCATCCTGCCTTCCGTCTCATTCTGGAGTCTCGTCCTCTGAAGCTGAGCTTTTCTAGCCCCTGAGCTAAGCAGCACCTCGAAGTGTGCTGAGGCTGGGTGATACTGTTGATTCACGTGATGCCTGAATTGTAGGGGGCCTGGCCCTGGACCATCCCACAGTGAAGGGAGCAATGTAACATCATGGCAGGAGCACACTGGGGGACTCCTCTGTCTGCTCCTGTAGGCACGCTGGCCCCAGCACACTGCCCCACCGAGGGGACACAGCCATTCAGGCAGGTGCAAGAGACTATTAACCGACAGTATGAGCTTTGGGGGAAAAAGTGAGGAATAAGGCAGGTGATGAGGACATGTATTCACTGTCTCGGGCCAAGACATTCTATTTGGAGGCAGGCTGTCAGTTCCATTCCATTGTGCCTGGTGTGTGTCTCACGTTGAGACCCAGCCCCTCCTGATCGCCCTCCCTAAGAGCAAAGGTGCTCGGGGCTTTATATTGTGGACAAAGGATATCCTATCTTGCAGAAAATGCTAGTGGTTTTAATCTAATTATCTCAAAACATCGTGACAACCACATTTCCTCATATCTCATCCAAAATACGCTTAAAGGATACTTCTCTCTGTAATGACAAACTTACTTGTAAAGCTTATATTCATCCCCAGGCTACTTTCAAAACGAGAATAATGAGGCCTATTCTCTAAATGTCAATCATTGATGACCCTCCTCTCTGCTCACCCCATCCCGGGCCTCACTGATAGCAAGGTGAAGAGTGGCCACTGCATGTCTTTTCAGAAGACTCTCGACACCAAATTTTGTACTGATTCTGCATGTGGACTGTTTATTTGCTAAGAATAACCTTGTTTTATTCCAATCATATGTTGCCTTGGTTCTATTTTCTAGAACAAGGAGCAGAAAACTGAATAAAATATCACTGCGTTTCCCATTTTCGTTTTTCTGCATGAGGGTAATGGTGACATGGGGAGCTGCCTTTCAAAGCGATTGCCTCTGGGGGCCCCTGGCTGGCCTCAAGGTGGTCACCGGAGCAGTGAGCTGTGGTCAAGACATTTTCCTGATTTCGCTGCTATTCCAAAGAGAAAACCCCCACGAGAGAGGATCATAGCGAAAGCACTGGCAACAGATTTTTTTGAGGGAAGAGGATAGTGGGTGTGGGACCAAGGATGGAGAGCTTGAGAATTTTAATTGCAGATTTTATTTTCTCAAGAATTTCACAGCGGCACAGTGGGCTGGAAGCTGGGTTGATACTGCTGTCAGTGAATCTAAGAGATCGAGGGCCGCACACCCTCTCCTACACACATCCCCCTCTTTCCAACACCCAGCTATTTCTGTCCAAGGCTTTGCTTTCACTTTGGAGTAATATTTCCTATGTCAGGTGTATAAATGCAATTATGAAACACTGCCTGATTCTCTAGGCCCACAGGGAAGCTACCTTCATGCCCAAACAGAAGAAAGCAGGTTTTTGTTTTTGTTCCCCCTGCAGGTAGATTAAAATGAGTTGCTGAATTTACTATTCTCTAAATTGTTTAATGACAGTGTTTTTTGGAACCTTCGCAAAAACAAACCCATTTAGCCCGGATGCAGCCTCTAATTGAAGCAAATCCTAAATTGCCCGAAGCGATTAAAGATAAGTGAGTTCATAGTTTGACTCACCCTCTTTGAAATTCTTCTCTGTCCACAAAGTATATATAAATCTTTATGGAATGACCTATTAACTGCCCGCCGCTGGGACCAAGCTCCGGGCTTTGTTTCAGTTATAAAATAAGGTCACTCTGCTTTGGGCAAAAACTGACGTAGCGGCTTTGATAATTAAAATCTACGGGGTCCTAAAGAGATGATATATTGAAACCTCTAAAAAATAATGTGGAAGCTATAAAGTTACAAAAGGAGAGGGGATTAGGGTCCCTGTTACTGCTCATCAAATTATATGCCAGTAATAGGGTATTTATGTCCCTCTTGAAAAAAGAATTTCAAGACGTTTTTTGAAAACTTAAAATCCAAGCCCTGAATCGCTTCTTGTCTGGCGGGCCTGCCCTCCAGGAAAGGGCACCTCCAGCGAGGGCTGCGTTTCAGAGGCTCACTGCAGTGTCTTCCGCTGTGTAGGAAGCGCTCGACTAAATACACTCCCTGATGCTGCCAGTCAAGGGGTGGGACTCAAAGGGAGTCAGCCTGGCCCTTCCCAGGGGTTTATCCACAGGCAGATCCGAGCTTGGATGCCCTACATGCTGTGGGAGGAGTTCTCTCCCCTCTTTTTTCTGCTGTAGTTCAGAGCAGGCTACTTCTGGCTCGAGTGTGAGAAAACCATCTCAGGAGGCAGCACCCAGAAATGCCATCACACAGATGTTTTTCTGCTCATGAGGGTCCCGTGGGCCCGGGGCTAGGATTTAAAAATAAAAAAAGTTACTCTTTGTGTCAAAAAACCTTTAAGTTGAATCTTTGGGATTTTTATAACAAAGGTACCCTAAGACCAGCTCAGACAAGATGCTTGCTGAGCCTCCTTTTAATCATTTATAAAATAAATAGAATCATATTTTATGAATCACAAGATTGTTATAAGTATTAAAAACAAGGGCACCCACAGAGAGACCACTGAGCTTAGTGCAGGTCCCTGGTAAGTGCTCTCGTAAAGGACAACCAACAGGTCTGGGCTGCCTGTCACTACTTGAGCCAATTAAGCAGAAACGGGGTTGAATCATATATGAGCGTTTATTCCAGTAATGCCGTCAGTGTGGGGGAGCAGCAGGTCATCCACACAAATCTGCTCTGCAGACCCCATAAGCCAGCTGCTTATATTGGGTAGAAGGACGAAGATTACGTGGGAAAGTAGGAATTACAGGCATGGGGAAGTGGGCATGGGATGATCTTTACAGGTTACAAGTCATGCGGGCTGGAGGGGATTCTCAGAGGGCAGGTGCCTCCGGGCGCCCTGGCACCAGATTACAGGTGATAGGGGTTGGGGTTCTAAAGAGCAGGTACCTCTGGGACTCGATTATTTCAGCCACGAGGTTGTAAATCTTTCCATAATTATAGGCAGTTCTCCGGACAGGAGGATGGACTGCATTCCGATGTTAGCTCCCATGTCCCAGGGCATATAACTCTTGGTGAGGTTAGCGTGTGCTTTCTAAGCATAATTAAAATTTCTTATTATTGTATCTGGTCTCCAATATTCTATTTCTGCCCCTAACAATTCTGCTTCATTCTGTCAATGTGAGGACAAACCAAAATTGGAGGGGACTTTGAAAATTCAGAAAATCACATTTGGAACAGTACTTGAGAAACACTATTTTGAAGCTTAAAATATATATTTACATATATTATATTATATATATATGAAGTACAGTATTACATGTTTATATTTATTATGTTGAGTCACTGTTATAACCCAGATGGTGGAATTTTAAAAGCAACACAACACGGCTTTATGTTAGTTAGCATATGTGTAGCTTCTGATGTGATCTCCATGTAGCTTTTACCTTGAGCTTTATTGGTCTTTATTTATTTACCCTGCTCTAATCATTAAAAATTATTTTCTGAGGTATAAATGGCTACTATAGGAGCCCCAAGTGGCCCATCTTTGCCTTGCTGTAAACTAGATTAGATAGCAGAATAGCTAAAGGTACTGAATACCAATGGGTTTGGGTTTGGAATTTTATCACTCTCACTGGCCACTGAACCTACCAATTATAAATCACCTTTTATTTCCTTTTAGAAAAACAAATTAAGTGATGGGCAAGTCACAGTCCATATGCAAAACAGCTGTCTGAGAAGTAAAACTCAGCTGAGCAAATTCCCACTTTTTCCAGGGATAAAGAATGTGTTTGTTCTAAAGTCGCTGAAATACCTGACTCAGCAACAAACAGGTCCTGCTGCTTCAGCCAGCTGGTTCAATCATGTGATGACCTGAGAGTGAGCAGTCAGCGGTGTCTGTCGGCCATCCCTCCACCACCTCCCCGCCCCCCTTCGCCATTTCCCCTCAATGAGTGACTGTTGCTATGGCCTGCAGTTTGCCCACATGCTTATTTGATAACTTTCTGCATTTCTGCTCGTGCTGGTCTGATTGGAGGTGATGTCACTTCCTAGCCACTTTCAGTCTTTAAAGCGCTTTGCTTCTTCCTTTTATTAGTGCTCTTTGTTTAATTCAAACATAAGCTCATCCTCTCAGCTTCTTTCATGCTCTTGCTTTGTTTCGGCTTCATAGTTTTTCCAATCTGCTTTTCAGACTTTTTTTAATGCCTTCTTCTTTCCCATCTGATTTCTACTCTAATCAGGGTGAATGAGGTTTACATCTCCTTAGGACGGTCAGAAACTGTGTTTCCCAAAATGGACAGCACACCCACCGTGACTGGAGCACAAGTGGAACTGGACATGGTGGTTCTCAGTGGTGCCCGGACACTGACATTAAACGGCATTGAGTCACACATGAGAGAGCTTTCCCTCCCAGTTCTCTCTGGGGCCTGCTGACACCTTTCCATGTGGTCTGTCACTTGTTAATCTCCCTTTTGAAAAGAGAGAGCTGGCCTCAGGCTGAGACTTCGGGATGTAGTATCTAGCTAGTGTTTTAGAACATTCTTTTGGTTTTCATTACACAAATACTTTTTATTGTTACCTCTGATTTATGCCAAGTGATATTGGTTTTCTTTTTAGAGTCATGATACATAGTTTTCTTCTTTAAACGGGTGTGTAAGTATATGATAAGTTTAAAGAAAAACATTAAGTACAAAGAAATGGCCAAAATGTTGAAGGTGGTAGCATGGGAACAACTGAAGTTAGGGAAATACCAGCCTAGATTCATGCCATCAACCTTTGTTATTTTCTTCTTCTTCCTTTTTTTTTGGGGGGGGGGAGGGAGGGGAGAGGGGGCAGGGGATGCTGTGCCAGTGTCTCAAGAGTTCTCAACTAACAGGGATCATTAGTTTATTATAAAAGAGACACAGAAATTATTTACATGATGAGAGTTCAGAGCTTCAGCGGAATGGACTTCACATGATGCCATTTCAAGTGATTATTTCAGTCTGCACTTTCCAAGAATGTCACCATTTCTAAATAAGACACAATCCTTGTCGTCTAGCACTACTTTAATGGCTCCATATTCTGGCAGAAGTTTATCTCCGATTTGTACTTTAACTGGTTGAGTCGCTCCACCCTTTCCTTTGGAGCCCCATCCAACAACTACTACTGTTGCATGCAATACTTTTCCTGTAGATTTTTCTGGAAGCATAATGCCTCCTTCGATTACAGTTTCCGCAGCACTCCTTTCAAGTCACACTCGGTCAGAGAGGAGAAGGAACGTCCTAAAGGCCTGTCCTGCCATGACTCCATGGCAGTTGGTACTCTGCTCTCTGCGGTTGCAGGTTGCAAGGAGAGACTTGCCTCTGGACAAGTGAACTTGGGAAAAGGCCACCCAGTGCGCCAGTGTGTCCGCCAGGCCATTCGCCCCTCCCCTCCAGAGAGGGCGACCCCAGTGGCACCAGCTGGGATTGGTCCCCAGGGCCGTGTGCAGGCCAGTCCCTTTGTTATTGTCTTGCTTTATGGAATTATATGTTAGTTTTCAAAGTATATTTGTTAACAACATCTAGGCCTAACCACAAGTCACGCTGCTTCCACATTTCTCCAATTGAAATTTTATGCAGATTATTTCATGGTCTCATTTTATTCCTTTCAATCATAGGATTTTGACAATCCTCTCCTCAGGCAGTCTGGGGCCAGTATTGTGGACAGTGGTCTGGTTTAATTAATCTATGCAGAGTGCAAAAATCTACATCTTTTGTTAACCCCATTTGCCCACCTCTGCCATGAGGAAGCATATAGGTCATGGGACCTCAAGACTTTGATATTTTATTAATTAGGCCTTCTTCAAGGTGATCTCATTCATCCCAAGCAATTCGGTCTTTGCAAACTTCCCCCCTAAAGGGCAAAGGGTCATACAGCTCCCTTCTATGCTATTTCCCCTGAAGGCCACTCAGTCCATTCACAGAGAGGAAATTTGGTCCCAGGGAATGACATTCTCCTAACCCTCTCTTGTCACCTGGCAGTGGCACTCTCAGATTTTTCAGTTGAGACAACCTCAAGAGTAGAAGCCTTTGGCTCCTTCCCACACCTGTCTTCTGGGCTTCAGGCTGCACAGGTGGAGGCTGGGAGGTGGGTTCCAGATCTCTGCTCCAGCCTGCAGCCCACAGAGTGAATCTGGCACTTTGAATAAACTGGAGCAGGTTCTTACCCGCACAGCTGCTCTTGGTTCCTGTCCTTTGATTTCAGGCACACAGTCACTTCCGTCCACACCCACCTCTTCCTTTCCTCCAGCTTCCTAATGCCGCGACCCTTTAATACAGTTCCTCATGTTGTGGTGACCCCCGACCATGAAATTATTTTCGTTGCTACTTCATAACTGTAATTTTGCTACTGTTATGAATCATAATGTAAATATCTGATATGCAGGATGTATTTTCATTGTTCGCGACCCACAGGTTGAGAACCGCTGCTTCAGAAAACCTCAAGCCTTGCACTCACAGTTCGAGTGCCGAGGGGAAAGCCTTTATGCTAAAACCACATTATCCTATCCACCCTTGCGGAAGGAGTGGGTCAGGTGTAGGCCATGGAGTGATCAGGGAGTAATAATTGCACGTGACCCACTGTCCTGCACCACTTGCACACCAAATCCCTCCTTCACGCCTCGTGGCTGCTATGGGGAAGCACAGAGCCAATTCATGTCGTGGGCCACTTTGCCATGTCTGACTCTCCGTGGGAAGAGTAAGCATGGGTTTTCTTCTTGATCACAGTCTTTCTGTATGCAGTCTTGATAACCCATGTAAGGGCAGTTTTGCTTCACAGTTTTCTGGGCACCACTCCCCATGTTGTTTCTTGGAAGACAGCCTTGGGACTGGCCAAGAGGCCACCTGCAGGTCTTCTCAGAAGCCCTGGATCTGAGGTAAGGCCCTGGCCTTCTAGCAGTTCCGTGGCTGTGCCAGTGTCTGAGTGACTCCAGGCTTCCTGAACCTGGTTTGAAGAGCTGGAAGGAAGTAGGAGCCTGTTCTTAGACCGGCTGCTGGAGTTTTAATTGAAGTATTCTGCTCAAGGCAGCCCCAATCATTGCCTGTTCCCAGTGAGCCTGATCTATATTTTCTTTTCTACTATCACAGGGTCTCCCGTTTTTATAAAACTTCTTGTTTTATTTTTCAGCCCACTACTGATTTAGCAATTTTGCTTGTATGGCTCTACAGTTGATAGCACTCCCAAGTAACTGCTCAAGAGTTCTCAAACACTTAGCCCCTCTTACTGAAGTACCACATGACTTAAGGCATCTGTGACCTCAAATGTCCAGCCTCTAAGGCTCTCCATTCACCTGCTTCAATTTCCTAAATGAGATAATGCCTGTAAAGTGCTTTGCACAGTGCCTGATGCCTAGTAAGCAATCAGTAAATGTGAGCTACTGGGATGGCTGTATTGGTGCTGTTATTATTTTACTTCTGTACCTGCTGTTTTTGCAGTGTCTGCGTGGTTTTCCTTAGCCAGAGTTTACATGTGTTTTTTAAGTTTTATTGACTGATTTTTGAGAGAGGGAGGAAGAGAGAGAGAGAGAGAGAGAGAGAGAGAGAGAAATTGGTTTGTTGTTCCACTTATTGACGCATTCATTGGTTGATTCCTGTAAGTACCCTGACCAGGGATCAAACCCTCAACCCTGGCATATTGGGACGATGTTCTAACCAACTGAACTACCCGTCCAGGGCATGTGGCAATACTCTTGAGGAACACACCAGCTTTTGCCTCTGACCCCCATGGTTTCCACCCTTCCGTCCCAGAACATGAGCTATGTGCAAGCGGCAGGTGGCCTGCATAGGTTTAGACCCAAGGACTCTGGTCATGTCTGACATTCATTGCCTGCCTTGATCTAGGAAGAGGTTCAGTCTCTACAGAAACTCAGTGTCTAAGGTAGGGAAGGCAGGGTTAAAAACAACAAGAACAACACTCTCCAGGCACTTATCTCGCCAGGGGATGCAAAGTAATTAAGTTCTAGTGAGGCTGCATTTGCTTTCTCCCTTTCTGAAAAACTTGCCAAGCACTTTATCCCTTTCCAGGGCCTTTAAAGGAGGCTGTCGGGTGTTTTTAAGTTCAGGTTCCTCCCTCTTCATTGGCACTCACAACCGAACTGAGACCCACACCCATTTCCGTGCGTTAGGCTTCCTGTAATATCACTGCCGTTTCCAAGTACCAACCAATTACAACTCTTAAGAGGGAAGAACAGTCCTTGCTGCATATGTATTACTAGGATTCACAAAAACCCTGAATGGAACCCTAAAGTGCAACAATATTCAGACTTCACCAACCTGTGGGGCCTCACGGGCATTTGCACCCACATTGCAATGGCTGTGAGCACACTTCCTGCCCTCGCTCCCTCTCCTGGCTCATGTGCCATGAAGTTCAGTCTTTCCTGGGCTCCACTCGTTAACTGTTCCCATGAATTCCTGAGAATGTGTGTACACATCCCCTCCAGCTTGCCAATGAAGCTGGCACTCAGAAACTGCCCACCTCAGTCATGTGTGCTTGGGACTCTCCCTCCCCTGCCCTCTACTCAAGGATCCAGGTGTGATGATTCGCCCTGATGTCACTGTCACCTCCTGTGCCATGTCTCATTCTCAGGGTTCTATGACAGCTCAGGAATAATTTTTGAACTAGGAAGGAGGTTTCCTCAACCATCTTTCCAGGCTCACAACAAAGCTGTCTGGGCCCCAAGGTGCTATAGCTCTTTAATTGTGCTGCTCTTTCATCTCTCTCTCTCTCTCTCTCTCTCTCTCTCTCTCTCTCTCTCTCTCTCACACACACACACACACACACACACACACACACACACACAAACTGAGGTTCCATTATAAAGCAAAAATGACTACACTGGGACAGGTTAATGGCCTTCCTAAACACCTATCTTCTCTTGTACTGGTAAAGCTTCATCATTATTCAAAAAGTCTCACTATAACTTAAATGACTATGGAAAATAAAAACACGGCTATAAAAAAAAAAGTCCATTGCTCATCCCCAATAAGCCCAGGTTTGTCATGTCTAACAAATAGCTAACTAGAAGATATGCACTTTGCAAATTTTAATGCAACACAAATACACAGATATTCCCCCACAGACCTCTAACCCAGTTCCTAATGTTTTCTAAATTAATACATTCCGTAAGTTTTCTAAGGGAAGTCACATAAACTCAGTCACGGCTTCCCTTCAATCAAATTTCTTTTAAAAATAGCAAAGTAGTACCTTGCACAGAAAATCCATTTCCGACAGGAATCAAATAGATTTCACCTACCTTTTCACACTTGCTTTTCTTTCTTCTTCTATGACTGAGACGCAGCTTCAAGGAGGGGCAGGGATTCTGGGGATCTGGTCACGCCGAGCCATCAAATCAGCCCTGTCAAACAGGCCGCATGTTTCAGTTTCACATCAATTCCTTCCATTTTAAAGCCTCAAAAAGCATGTGCGCGCGCGCATACACACATACACACACACACACACACACAACCACTGAGGTTCCCTACATTTAGGTCCCCAACTGGTAATTTGTGAATTACAGTTGAGTGTAATTCAGATTTTTTTTCCAATTGACCTGTGCAGTTCAAACCCATGTTGCTCAAGGATCAACTGTAGTTGTAATTTGAGACTGGGAGGAAACAGATAGTCCAGGATATAGAATACAGACCCTGATCCTGGTTTTGATTGGCTGTCTACTAACGAAGTTGTCAAGCAAAATCTACATGTGGAACACGCAATCCTGTATTACTAACGGGGATTTAGTTCCATCACCCTATATGCAGTTCTTTGGTGAGGTCTACACTTTACCTTTTACTTTTGAGATTGAAATTTGCTATAGAAAACTCTAATTTTTATGTAATCAATTTTATCATCTTTTCCTTTATGACTTCTGGGTTTTGTGTTATATTTTTTAAAGTCTTGCCCATTCTAGGATTATAAAAATATGCATCCATGTGTTCTTCTAGGATGTCTGTGATTTCATGTTTTACATGTAAATCTTTGATCCATCTGGAACTTATTTTGCCATAAGAAGTGAGATCCGAATCCAGTTTTACTTGTCTTTCCCCCCTAAAATGGCAAATCGGTAAATCCAATTACCATTTATTGAATACTCTACTTTTTATAGAAAACCTTTAAATAGCAACTTCCCTGTATACATTTTAAACATGATTTAATTTATATAAGTTCTATATATGCATTGATAAAAATTCTATTTAAAAGATAACTTGAGAAATAGCTATGTGATTGTGGATAGTTCTTTAAACCTAAACCTCCCTCCCCGAGTCTGTTTCTTCACCTATAAAAATGGAGACAACAGTGTATACCTCCCAGTGTTCTTGTGAAGATTTTAAAAAGCAAAGTATGCAGATATGTCTACCTCAGTAAATGTGAGTTTCTTTCTGTTCACTTTTCTGTAATAAAGCAATATGGGCCCTCAGAATACAGATCCAACTTGGGTGTAAGACTTGTTTTTTAAATTACTTCCTGAGTATATAGAGATAGCAAATGGAGGGGGTGGGGGGTGGTGGTCATGGTTTTTAAATAGGGACACAAAATTTTTCCTCTCTTCTTTTCAGTTCCACAAATGTTTCTGCAAGGCATGGTGTTGGGGACAACTAGTATCCTGCAAATCTGAATTCCAGTTCTGCCACTTATCAAATATGTGGCCATTCTTGAGGGACTAGAGGCCCAGTGCACAAAATTCGTGCATGGGTAGGGTCCCTAGTGGCTGCCGGCTGCCGGCCAGAGCCTTCCTTCATTCCGTGCCACCCCCTGGTGGTCAGTGCACATCATAGTGAGTGATCGAACTCCCGGTCGGTTGAACTCCTGAAGGGACACTTTGCATATTAGGCTTATAGATAGATAGATAGATAGATAGATAGATAGATAGATAGATATTTTAAAGGGAGAGAGTAATAGCCCCTATGTCCTAGAGCAGCGGTTCTCAACCTGTGGGTCGTGACCCCTTTGGTGGTCGAATGACCCTTTCACAGGGGTCGCCTAAGACCATCCTGCATATCAGATATTTACATTACGATTCATAACAGTAGCAACATTACAGTTATGAAGTAGCAACGAAAATAATTTTATGGTTGGGTCACAACATGAGGAACTGTATTTAAAGGGCCAGAAGGTTGAGAACCACTGTCCTAGAGTTTGATAAGATTAAATAAGAATCCCAAAGGAATTCAAGCTCCATGAGGACAAGAACCTTGTCTTGTTAATCACAATATCCCCAGTGTTAGAACAGAGCCTGGGGTACAATTGCCATTTATCAGGGAAGGAGGAATGCAGGGAGGGAGGGAGGGAGGGAGTTAAAGCACTTAGCAAGCTGCCCAAGGAAGTGGGCTAAACTGTTGGCTACAGGCAGAGGTCAGACATAACAAAGATGTGGTCCTGCCTTCAGGGTTAGGCTCCTGATCTGAAAGCTAAGGTGTGCAGCATAATGAAACTCATGGTATAAGACAAGCTCAGTGCTTTGGAGATAAGTGGGAAGTAATGAGTTCCAACTGGAGGATTAGGGAAACACTGCCTGGAAAGGGGCTGTGTGAAGCTGGACCTTGAAAGGATTGATTTTCTTAAAAAAAAAAAAAAAGAATAAATTTACTAGGCTGTGCAAAAAAAAAAAAAGTACAAAATTGGGGAGTATTTGGCATATTCCAGGCCTGGAGCTGAGTACAAGGGGTAAGAGTGTGAGTCAAGTAGGGGAAAGAGCAGCCGGAAGTTCAATTACAGTGGCCGTGATTCTGCTATGCACAAACTTGAGTTTTTGAACTGCAGTCAAAGGGGCAGGCTCAGATTATTATTAATATCATATATTATTTATTTATTATTTATATTCATTATTCAGAAATCAGTATGAGACATGGAGTAGAAGGAGTAACATGAAAAAGCCTTTGCAATAGCTCAGGGGAAAAGTCATGGCAGTCTAAACTAAGGAGTTGCAGAGGAAAGGGAGGGGGAAGAGGCTTAATAGGGAGAGGGGAGTGTAGGGTCAGCCGCGCCTGCTGTTGGGCAGTCAGGCTGAGGGTGCTGTTTCCTGAGGTCAGGAATACATGAGGACAAACAGGAAGTTGAGCTTAAGGATGCTTTACGGGACACTGAGTTGGAAATAGGCTATTGGTGCCCAGCAAGATGTCAGAGGAGAGGCAGCAGAGATATGTCAGCATTTCTCTGTCGCTAATGAGACAATTAGACAATCAGGGTTGCTTTTTTAAGATGTTTGCAGTCAACATAACATATGAAAATGGAAGTATCTCAGATCAATGGGAGAGATAAATTATTTAATAAATAGTGCTGGGGAAATTGACTGGCTATTTGGTAAAAAAAAAAAAAAAGTGGTGCTCATTTCATGCTGCACACAACAATAAATGCCTGGTGAAGTAAATGTGAAATTGAAAATATTAAAAAGTCAGGAAAATATTTAGGAAAAGCATATGTGTGTATGTAAGTATATACAAACACATGCATAGATATAGAGAGACATATATTAGACATAGTTATACATAAACATATTTACATCTAAATTTCTTTCACAGCTATATATATTTATTGAATTCTGTAAACTTACACTGATACCTCCAATATCAACTGAACACCACAATGTTCATTCTCATTTTCTCCCTTTCCTTATTTTTCCCTTATACAACAGTGAGAATCTTGGCGCCCATTACTTTTAATATCTTTATTTATTCAACCAACTCCCCTGTATGTAGCCAGTTTCCTATCATTGCCACTATCCCCTTCCATGAATAGATCCATTGCCATCTTCATCCTGCTTGGGCTCTGACACCCCACACCAGACCACCCATCTGAATAGATGTCCACCTTGCTCTGCCCCATATAATGGCTTTAGGCCTGAATTGTTCAGAAAGCAGAAGAAAAGAGGAAGAGAGGGAGTGGAAGAGAGAGAGAAGACCTTTCTATTGTTTGCAGTGTGGGTTCTTAAGGTAACTTATAACACTGTAGCATGGCCTGGCACAACTCAGGCAGACCAGCCAGGCCTTTTTGATGTTGTTGTTGTTTAGAACATATATCTAAGTGACCTGTTTTCAATAGGCTACCTTGATGTGATGGATTGAATTATCAATGTGCTGCCCATTGGTCTAAAGCAGAAAAATAAATACTCCAAATTGCCCAAATCTACCATTACATACAGATTTGATTCCATTCCATTCAACTACCATTCATCAAGCACTTTCTGTACTTAATGCATTCTGGGAAAAATGAGAGTATTTCCCAGAGTGTCACTGATATCCAGGAGTTTACAATCTCACTGGGGAAATTAAACAGAGACTTAAAACAGATGAATAACACAAATCAAAAACAAGCAGTTCAACACAACACTGGCATGGGCTGGTGCCAGATCTTTGATTCTCATTGAACCAAGTGAATGGAGACTTAATTTCTGCAATCCTGGGGCTGGGCGCTGACAGCCTGGTAGGACAAGTTGAAGACTCACCCTTAGTGAGAGGGAGACAGCCTGTAAGGGCAAGGGTTTCTCCCACGGACATTTATCATACCCAGTTCTTCCCTCCAACTGAACTGCTACAGTTCCACATTTGTACAAAAAACATCATCTGTGAGTCCTAGTAGATCACTGCCCCATTCCCAAATAGAGCTAGGTCTATGATTCTGGCATCTCTACCCCTCAGAGTCCAAATGAGACCCTTTTCATGAAAAAAGAGCATGGGGACTCTGACAGCCTCCCCTTTCATTTCGTTGCCTAAGTATACAAATTCTTTTTTCAGAGATTACACACAGGCAACAGAACAAATATCACCCCGTAGTCTTTTGGAACAAGAACTTTGGGAACAAATACTTCCAGAAATTTCCTTCAATGCATTTATATAGCTCGGGTAACTTACGTAATTAATTGTGGTGCCTTGGTTTCCTTATCTGTAAGATGAAGATAACATTATCTCATAGAGTGATTGGGGCAAATGTGGGTTAATATACACAAAATTCTTCAAATAGTAATGGTGCGTAGTAAGGTCAATAAAAATAAATATTATCTATATCTATCTGGCATTTATCTATGTAGATCCAGCTATATATTTTTATAAAATGGTATTCATATTTCTTTGTAGCCTGTTTTTTAAATTTATTAATTATAGTAAGAACTTTCCCCTTTGTTTGACAGTTTTAAACGTGCAAAGAGACCATTAGATCCTTCGAGTGATTTTTCAAAAGTGAAAAGTAGTGTACGAAATGGGCCTTGGTCTTTTGAGGGTCTTAATTCAAGGTAATGAGCTAGGTTAGGGCAAGGCCTGGATCTGCCACATCTTGGAGCGAGAAGCTGGGGGATGCTGCTTGTATATAAGCTCAGAGTCTGAGCACTGAGCATAACCTTGAAGCTACTCTAGCTCAACAGTTTTCAAATATTTTATTGTTGTTGCTGTTTAAGCAGTAAAACCATATTCCCTCCAAGAAAATCTTTCATGGCGCTCTACCCAATAGGCAAAACAATTTTTAAAACATCAGAGTACATTTATCTTATAAGTTCAAATGAATAATATTTGCATGCTATAAAACTTATCAACATGATGATTAAGGCTGTTTGATTAAGAAAAATTAGAACTCCAACCATATGGATGATAATCACATTCTTATGGTCAACATCAGCTTCCATGAAATGGAATAAAATGTTCATGAAATCCTGTAGCCCCACTGCCGATGAATGATGTATTAGGACCGGCATTCCAGCACCCTTATTGTACAGATGACAAAATGAAGGCCCAGAGATGTTGTGTACTGCTTGGGCTTATAATATTAAAAGTCACAATAATAAAAATAATATAATATAAATAGGATAAAAATAAGTGTTACCAAGAAAATATCTGGTAAGGTTAAATGTGTTATCCACAAATTACAGTTCTTTCCAATTTAAGTAATTGCCATATAGGTCTCCAATTAATAAAAATGGAAATGGTCAATTAACTTAGCTGTTGTTCTTTATTGTTTTGCATTATTCTCAGAGTTCATATGCTCTGAATTGTGCTGACTATGCAATCTGTATTTTATTCATTTTATTATAAAGATTTACTGATTACCTCTAATAAATTAAATTGTGTATTTCAATTTATGAATCAGCATCCCATTTTCAACATATCAGCTCTTCCTATCTATTAAATATTCATCCCATCACCTCTAATTTCAGTTGTTTTCTCATTGTGAGGCTTGCGTGTAAAAATCAGGAAATCACTATTGACAAACAATCCCCTTCTTTGATTAAACAAAGCCAAACTTCACTGACAGACATTTTAAAAGTTGATTCTATGTTTTGCCCTGCCACTCCCTCCTAACCCTGGACATCGGACGCATAGTGCCACAGTGTAAATACAGTTACTTCACTCTCTTTAAATGAGGACAACCCCTGACCTCCTTTATGCAGAACTTTATACTTTATTTTTTTAAAAGCTACTCCAAACCAGGTGGGTCAACCAAACAGAACCTCGCTCTCCCTGGCCTCAGGGGTACGCATATCATCTAGGTTTAGGCAGTCAGAGTCTCCCATTCCTCTGACCACAGCGATTGGCCAAGACATGGGTGCATGACTTTAGCCAGAACCATCACAGTTGTTCCCTAGGATGGAGTTGGACACTGGAAGGAAGAAACTCTTTTCTCCAGAGTCACCAAGATGGGAAAGTACAGCTTGACAATATCTGTGGCCATTTCCTCCCTTTCCCACTTGAGATCTGGCCACTCCCACCTCCTATGCATAGAAACCCCCTGTGAAAATTGGAAAGAACAAAGTTGAAGAATAAAGAGAGAGAAAAGGATCCAGAGCTGGCAACTGACAGCACTTTCTGACTCTCAGGGATCCCTGAGGCCAACTCCTTCCTGCATGTCCTGGTTAGAGTGCCTGATCAAACAAAGGCTCCTTTTTGCTCAAGGGAGTGTGAGTTTGGTTTCTGTCACTCGCAATCTGAAATCCAAAGAAGCCTGGCTACTACAGCATGTTAAGGAGGGGGAAGAAAAGTCAGTTCACGTTAACACACCAGGCCTCCACCCAGAACTCTCTTTCATCTCTAGAAGCAGAGATATGTGAATGGATGGGATGTGTGTGCTGAGACTTCAGACCTCCCCCTCCCCACCACCACCACCACAAAGAAATGTATCATGTGTAAACTAGAGGCCTGGTGCATGAAATTCGTGCATGCAGGGGGATCCCTCAGCTCGGCCTATGCCCTCTTGCAGTCCAGGACCCCTTGGGGGATATCCAACTGCCGTTGAAGCAGGAGAGGCTTCCACCACCGCTGCTGCACTCGCCAGCCATGAGCCTGGCTTCTGGCTGAGCATCACTCCTCCTGTGGAAGTGCATTGACCACCAGGGGGCAGCTCCTGCATTGAGTGTCTGCCCCTGGTGGTCAGTGTGCATCATAGCGACTGGTTGTTCTGCCATTTGGTCAATTTGCATATTAGCCTTTTATTATATAGGATGCTTCATTGACCATCCGCACTCGCCCATGCCTTCCCTCCAGGGTGTGCTGGTAAACTGGCTTTTTGGGGTGGGAGTGGGAATGCTGGTGTAACATTTAGCAATTTCTGTTCTCAAAATTTTTTCACCATGGCAGATGGAGCTACCAATGGTCTGAAAACCAGCTAGAAAATTCCAGAATCTGGGAGTGGGTAAGGGAGCCTTCAGTACCCCACCGCTTCCCCCTCTTTCTCCATAGCATCTCTCTCTTCATTCTGCCCTGATTTTCTCAGGGACCCTCCCTCTCTGCCAAGTACTATGCACAGCTCCACCTAGGGTTTCCCACTGACCACCCTTTCTTCTTTCCTCTGCGTCCCACCAGCCACTTCCTGTCTGATGCCAACAACGCAAGGTAACTGGGACAAACAGAGGCTCTGCAGTCAGAATTAGATCCGGGCACTTGCGTCATTTACTTAATCATATTGAGCCCTGGTTTCCTAATCTATAAAGTGATAAAAATAACGCCTCCCTCTTAAGGGATATCATGAGGACGACGAGACAGCAGATATAAGAAATGCCAAGTTGAAGCTTTTGTCTTTCCCACGGCCCTCAGAGAGAGTGACAGCCCCTTGGTGTGCCTCAGAGCATCCCCACGTGAGCTCCCGCACACAGCTTTCCCATCACTCCTCCAGTGCGGGGGTTCTTGTCTTATTTATCTTCACACCCAGATCCCAGCTTAGTCGCTGGAACATGGTAAAATTCCGGATACATATTAAATGAAGGTTGTCTTTCTGATCCATTTTCTATTTGATCCCCAGAAGGGTTGGAACAGAAAGAACTGGGCTGCAGAAGAAAATGGGAGGAAGAGGCTTGGGGCCGGGGAGACCGGCTGGTGAGGATGTGGGCCGCCAGCGCAGCGGTGGGGCCAGGGTGGGGAGGACTGCGTGGAGAGCTGATGTGTTAGCATATGGATCATTGCGGTCTCCCACTGGCCCGGCTCATTAGTTTACTTGGTGCACAGAGCTACACAGAGCCCAGGGGAAAGATCATTTGCTCCACAACATTCACTCCTTTTTCCGCTCTTGTTTATCTTAGTTGCTGGTACTCATGTCACATCTTGACGTTTCTTCCACTGAATGTCTTTTTGGTTTAAATCTTTAAGTTATTTTTTCCTTCCTGTCCTGGAGATATATGACGGGAGCCAATAAAACAAGTGCTCTCCTTTTTCCTTCGCGGCTCTGAAAGCTTTACATAAGTGTTTCTTCGCTTCTATTTTATGGCCAGGACCAGATGCAGAAGTGCTAAAATATTTTGATAGGAGCTGTCCTGGCAGTGGCTCTTGCTTTTACAGCTATCCAGAGGGGGAGAATGAGCTAGGAAGTCAGCCCACTGAGAGGAAAGAGAGAGGATGGGAAATCTCTCCACTGACCGAGCTTCTCAATTCGTTTTAAAATCAGTTAAAAGGGGAGAAAAAGAAAATGTTTAGGCCATATCACTCTCTAAATGAGAAACACTAAATAAATCTGAAAGCCATAGAATAATCCCTAATATTTATGGGGGTGGTTTCCTTGGAAGTTTATACAATGCTTTAACATGCAAACTGATATCCTGAGACCTCTCGAGTTAAGCACGTACTCCCTGACCCCATCGTACGTACTAGGTAGGAACTATTAGTATCCCTAAGGAACATTTGAAACTAAGGCCCAGAGAGGTTAAGTGACTTGCCCAAGGTCACACAGCTGGTCAATGGTGATGCTGGTACTTAACCAGTACATTCTACTGCATTTCCTCTGTTATGCAGGGAAGGAGTCAGAGGTGCATGGGGTTTCCACGTGATTTGCACAGGGTCACCTAGATCGGTCCTCTTTCCCATTCTGCAATGAGGTCATCGCCTCACCCTGAGCCAGGTATTTGCCTCATGTTCTCTTCCATCTTCTGTTTCCCTTCATTCTGCCCCTTCCTTTGTGTCACTCCATCCTATCACATTCATCCTCTTTTGTGCTTTGGGGGCTGTTTCGATCCCTCCTGGGTCCCACACTCGTGGTTGTGTTTCAATCTGTGTGCCGGAGTCCTTACCATATGCCAGGTACCAGCCCACATGCATGCAAACTTTAGCTCACTTTTATCCCCCACAACAAACCTATTCGGCAGACACTGTGATTATCCTCATTTGTAAAATGAGGAAACCAAGTCACCTTACTTGCCCAAGGTCACACAGCGAGTAGGGGAAAGAGCCAAGATCCAAGGCCGAGCAGTCTGACTTCAGAGCCCCATCCTTAATCACGTAGCAACAGCTGCCTCTCGCACGGGCCTTGCTGCACGTTCATACCTAGGTTTGGGTGACATAGATGTTCTGAATGTCACTGTTTCTACTCCTTTGAGTCTACCGGTCGTGTAAATGTAGACAGTGTGAGCTGGAACCCTGGGAAGTGGTTTTGGGGAAAGGAATTTCTAAGGTCTAAGATTCTCTGCGCTGAGATTAAATTAAAATTCAGGTTTTCCGAGTCTCAGTCTAGGATTCTATTTATTCATTGGCTTGTTCAGTCATCAGCCTGATGTTGCCTGCTACCTACTCAAGAAGTAGCAACAACAACACAAACTAAACAATGAAGCTACTTAAAGGATTGGTGCCTAATGATGAAATAAACTATTTGTTGAATAAACCATGATATGTTGGCAACCAAAGGAAACATGTTGTTTGCCAAAGGGAGAGAGGAATCTAGCTGACAGAAGGGAGGATAACCAACATGGGAATAGTAATGAAATAAAAATTCTGAATCCAATTTCCTTTGGTGAGATGTATTAGATTTTAATTATCTAAACCAAATGGCTGAAACCCATTTAAAACCGGATCAGCTAAATTTTGTGGTGTATTTGCTTATGTAATCTCTTCCTTCATTTGCCACTAGACTAAAAGCTCCTTGTATATGAAACTGAAGGTTACTCGTCTTGGTCTCCTCCAAAATGCCTGGCACAGTGCCTGGCACATAACAAATGCTCAATAAATGTTTATTGAATTAAAGGAAAAAGCTTACCAATTCTGCCCTCGTCCCAGGAGAGAAAAGTATGAATGCGAAGTCATGCTCTATTAAGTGCAAAAATGAGGACAAATGCCATCTCAAGGTTGGTAATTTAAGAATACGGGGACTCTGGAGTGAAGCCTCTCCACAAAGGAGAACTGCTTACCCAGCACTTTCTATATCAAGGTTTGCTCTTACAATACCACAGAATAGCCCAAAGCCTTTCTATTTTAATTCCAACTTTTCCAGGATCAAAGAATAAAAAACTCTCTATAAACCACAAATACTCGCTCATGATATTTGATCTCAAAAAGTTTGTCGTTTAACCTACTTCTATTTGAGGTAGGAGAAATTGGGAATTAGAAGTAGGCTTGTTACATTTTCTGGATCTGTTCAGGGTTGGGGGGGGCGGGGAGAATGCCCCCATTCACAAGCGATATATCATATCCCTGTCCTTCCCACTGACAGAACCAATTATCTGAGGCACACGGGGGTCAGGCAGGTGTGAAGCAAAAATATAATCCTTATTATTCATGAGGAAGGTGCTTGGAGAAAGTGGTTTAGATCTATTAGCAAGTGTGCTTGCTAGTAGCCGGGCCCAGATTACATTTGCCCCCCATCCTCAGACCACTAATGTAAGGGCCTGACTCTTAAAACTGGAAGGCTGGGCAGAGTAGAGGAGACGGAGTGCATGCTGCCTGCAGGCACACAGATCCCAGGGGAAGAGTGAAATGGGCAGACATGAGCACACCCAGTTTGGTCTTCCAGATAGAAAGTCACTCCTCTTTCCTGGAATAGGAAGGAAAGGGTCTGGAAATGTTACTCTAAGGGTGGTCCCACCACACAAAACAATGAAGAGCAGGATCTAATTGTTCCTATTAATAATGACATTTTACAACAGATGTCCCCTATTGCCAGTACCTTGTAAGCAATTTGAATTTTATCTCTTAGAAATGATTTATTGAGTCCTTTGTGCCAAGCACTATACTAAAAGCTTTACAAATGTGTCAGCTCATTTGATCCTGAAAATAACCTGATGAGGGAAAACAGTTTGGCATTTCCTCAATAAATTAAACTTGGAATCGCCATATAATTCAGCAATTCCACTCCTGGGTATATGCCCCAAAGAACTGGAAACAGGTGTTGAAACAAAAACTTGCACATCAGTGTTCATAGCAACACTATTTACAATAGCTAAATGATGAAAACAACCCAATGTACACCAACCGATGAACAGGTAAAGAAAATGTGGTCTATTTAGAGGAAAGACATACTGATAAATGGTACAACATGGATAAACCTTGAAAACACTGTGCTAAGTGAAAGAAGTCAGACACAAAAGGCCATCCTATCCTATATAATAAAAGGCTAATGTGCAAATCAACCAAATGGCGGAACGACCAGTTGCTATGATGTGCACTGACCACTAGGGGGCAGATGCTCAACACAGAAGCTGCTCCGTGGTGGTCAGTGAGCTCCCACAGGGGGAGCGCCACTCAGCCAGCAGCCGGGCTCACGGCTGGTGAGTGCAGTGGCAGTGGCAGGAGCCTCTCCCGCCTCTGCAGCAGCACTAAGGACCCCTCAGGGGATATCCAACTGCCGGCTTAGGCTTGTTCCCCACAGGGAGCAGGCCTAATCCAGCCAGCAGACACCCCTCAAGGGGTCCCGGACTACAAGAGGGTGCAGGCCAGGCTGAGGGACACCCCCTCCCCCCCCGCCGCAACCAGTGCACAAATGTCATGCACCTGGCCTCTAGTAGATTATATGATTCTGTTTATATGAAATGTCCAGAATAAGCAAATCCATAGAGATGGAAAGCGGATAGTGGTTGCCTACTGTCAGTAAGGGAGTTGAGAAGTCTGTCAATATTGAACTAGAAAATCACAGTACCTTCTCACTTTAGTGGAATGATCAAAGCCTGCTACCAGAGGTCACCTGGTAGAGAGGAAAGAATGCTGCACTTGCCCTCAGAATTCTTTGGTTCTGTCTCATCTCTGTCTCTGTATGACTCTGGGTGTGTCACCTTAACCTCTCTAATCCTTGGTTGCGTCATCTGAAAAGTGGGGATAATAGATACCTCGTCTACCTTATCCAGTGGGTTGCTGTTAAGTTAAAATGAAATAAAGTATATAGGTATCCTTTGAAAACTATGAAATATTATGTAAATATAATTTACCTCAGTTCTGTGTATACTTTTTTGCAAACTGAAATGAGCAATATTACCTAATCTATTTTAAATTCAATTTTTACATATCAAGTTTATGCTATAATTATTTTTCTTGTTCCTTCTGTTTACAACAGAAATGTTAACATTCTAGCAATGATTCAAGATTCCTTTATTAGTGCAGCTTGTGAGTCAGATACCTTTTTAAAAATATCATTTATTCATTTATTTCATTCAATTAGTTTTTATAAATTTCACTCAATTCATTAATTTTATCAACAAGTCCTTACTAAGTCCCTACTATGAGCAACACAGTGTTAAGCGTGGGGGTGAAGGAATAAAAAGACACACAATCCCTGTCCACAAAAAGCTGAGTCTTGTGAGGTTACAGACACACCCTTAAAGAGCCAGTTAGGATATGATGTCATCAAAGCTTTAAAGGACCTGTTTACAAGGTACCACACTGGGGAGGGGGGCGGGGGGGAGCGTCTAAGGCTGTGTGTATCAGAGCAGGCTTCACAGAGAAGGTAATGTTCTAAGTTGGGATATAAAGGAGGAAAAAAGCCTCCACCAAGACAGTCTAAAATAGGGCATCATAATCCAGGTTGGAGAAGTGAAACATTATATCAGGTGGGAGAATTGCAAGAGAGTGTAACATGGGTAGAGTTTAATGTTAGAATCGATGTGGCCAGAGGAGAGACTGGAGAAGCTGCAGGAACCAGGCCATGGAGGGCCTCAAAGTCACACAAAGGAGTTTGGTCTTTATTCTATAGATGTCAGTCATGGAAGGTTTCTAAGCAGCAGAGAAATAAAATCAACCATACCCTGAGGGCTCTTCTAAATTATGGAGACTTTGCTCTTGGAGATACTTCTGCTGGACACTAAGAACATTTGGGTTTTGGGGGGCCAAGAAGGGGAGCATGCCCTCCCATAATACATCTCCAGAATTTCATGATAAAGCAACTTCTCGGCTGGTGGACTATGTGTGGGGTTCATGTGGCAATTCTATGTTCTTAAGTCTCTGAAGAAGCAGCTAGGAGTTCCTGAAGTTTCCAAGCGAAGTCCAACAGCATGAACCATGTTTCTGGGCCCTATCCTTTAGTTTACAGTGTCCTCCCTCCAAACCTCTCTGATACAAGCTGACGGGAACTAGGATGCCCTGGCTCTCCTCGGAGCCAACAGGGCTCTATGCTCCCTCTGCTTGGAACAGATTAAGGATTCTGGAATTTTCCTTTAGCCCCTACATAAGATCCCAAAACTTTTCTCGTTTTCCTCCCATGACAGAGGTCACCTAGGCCTTAAACATGACTTTAGAAAACACTATTCCAACCCTCCCTTTTCCCTGGTTGAGTTGAAATGAAAAAACAAAATCTGCAATGTTTTCTCTCAGTGTCCTGGGTGGATGGCCAGGTAGCATTAGACACAACAACATTAGAAGAGAAACAAGCTGCTGAGAAGGCAGGAGCAGACTTTGGAGAAAGTAAGGTGACTGCAGAGCTGTGCCTGGAGAGATGCCGGCTGAAAGGCCTACAGTCATCAGACGCTAATTAAGAATTTAAGAGCTTTGTTAAATGAAATCCCCTTTATTTCTGACTGACATTCCTTGGGTGTCAATGCTGAAAAGCAGGGGCTTGTGGCTAATACGTGATATTCTTACACATGAGTAATAATTAACTACCCTCCAGCTTCCACGGTTACAACACCTGATCAGGACTTACCCCGCTCTTTTCAAAACTGGAGCAGGTCTGAAACTTGTCCTTTGTTAACCCATTTCCCTTTCTGTGGAAGATTAGCGCTACAGACCACTCAAGTCCCAAGCTCCTGGGAATCCTATTAAGACCACAGCGAGCTCGGTAATGAAATGCCTGCAGAAAATCCAAACTCTGCCTCTCCTCCCCAGTCCCCTCCTCTGTGACAGGGCCTTGTCTAATGGCGTGACATAATGTGCCGAAACATGGAAGGAACCTGAGTTCTCTGGGATGAAGGGGAACGTGTCTCTTGGTGTCTCTGCAGTGGGAACCACCTGGGACACTGCCCCCCCCCCCAACAATTTCACGGGGCAGCAGGAAGGATGGGAAATCGTGATTGACCCTGGGATAGTAGGACACATGACCTCACCGGTGCTCAGCACCCAGTCCAGAGATGTAATCAAGGTAAGTAAGTCTATGGTCTTACAGGAGGAGATTGTCATTCAGTGTAGTACTTGGAGCCAAGTTATAATTACTAGAATAGAAATTCGCATACAATGAATTCTTAATTAGCTGATAACGAAGTTCAAGAGAGGACCAGAAATGGCAGAGCACAGATAATACCAAGAGCTCATTTCAGATGTATGCTCTTTTCCATCCAGCATTTATCCAGGGCAGTGAATTTCCTAAGGATGATAATAATTCGTATTTGTCATCACAAGAACAAAAATTGTGTTAACTGTGTATGATGACGGGTGGTAACTAGACATATGTGGTGACCATTTCACAGTGCATACAAATGTCAATCATTATGCTGTACACCTGAAATTGGTATAATGTCATATAGGTCGATCGTACCTCAGTATTAACAATTCAAGGCTACATCAGTGGTTTCAAGGATTTTTTAGTAGCAGATACATAGTTTCAAACAAAACTTCCTTTGGAACCTCAGTATATAAAGCAGATAAAAGAGGAGCTGCCCTGGTGTAGCCAGGAGGGTGCAGAGCCCTGGGGGTACACCTACCTTTCCCCCCCTCCCCCTTGTAGCTGTGGCTTCTGAGGAACTGCCATGGAAGTCTGGAGCCCCAGAAACACAGTTTGAGAACCACTGACATCATTAGCTCTTGACTCTCACATGCCCTGTGAGGTAGACAGGTCAGGGATCGACATTCTTACTTTACAGATAAGAACAGGCTCAGGGAGGCTGCGTCACACAGGTAACCAGCGGAGCTGGGACTTGAACTCAATCTTCTGATGCCAGACACAATATTCTAACTAAATGCAAACCCTGCCTTCGCTCCCTTCCCAGCCTACCCTCTCATGGTGGGATGCCATGAGAAGAAGATTCGCCAGAGGAGAAGTAAGGGATGCGGCACACGCAGTCAGTTAAACAGAGAGAATCCTCCACGTTGTTGGGCTGTCCTTTCCTCATTCCAGAAGTGACGAGTCAGCCACAGCCTGACGATGACAGCCAGGTTGGAATGTTCTCTTTCACTGATCACCTTTAGCGATTGGAATTTCAATTTCTGTCCCTGCTTGGTTATGTCTAAATATTTAGGCAGATCTGTACAGACTGGATTTGATGTCTGCTTGATGTGGTACATGTATTTATGCATTTGATTGTCAGCCTGTGAGGAAATCAACGCCACAGAAAGCAGATGTGATCTGACAGTTGCGGAAGCATGGCTCTCGCTTTCCCCAGCACTCCCTGCCCCTCTCGGAGGCAGAGCTGGATTCTCCCTTTGGACCAGACTCCTGGAGAACCTGACATTTTACTTCCAGGCTCATTTTGTGTGAAATCTTAGGCATACCCATGGCTTCAATCCCTTTCCCAAACTCTGGTGATTCTCAGTTCTGTGTCCTCCTCCCTATCCTTTCTCTTAAGTTCCAGACTCACATTTCTAATTACTTAGACTACTAGAGGCCTGATGCACAAAATTCGTGCAAGAGTAGGCCTTCCTTCCCCTGGCTGCCGGCACCAGCTTCCCCCTGGCACCGGGGACCCGGGCTTCCCTCGCAGCCCCTGTTTCGCCTGGAAGGTTGTCCAGAAGGACATCCGGTCTAATTAGCATATTATGCTTTCGTTATTATAGATGGGGACTGATGACAAGATCGCCTTATGAGAAGGCAGCAATCAGGGATGGTCAAACCCAGACTCTGACCCATTGATTCTCTTCCCTGAGGTGCTCTCCCATGTCCCTCTAAAGCAGCAGGAATGACACAGATGAGAGGCTGAGTTTGGACTTCGCCCCAATAGAGGCACATAAATAGACAAATAGTGGAAACCGGCAAAAAGGAAAAAAAATCAGAGATAAAGGTACCCAGACAGCTGAGGAAAACCACTGCTAATATAAGAAAGGTAATAAACTGAACTACCCATACTACCCATATACAGATAAGAAACTTGAAATAAGTATAATACAACCAAAGAGGAACACATGGGATATTGGTAACATGAGGTAAATATAATAATTTTTTAAAATATCAAGTAAAAATACCAGTTAGGAAAAATATAACCATTTAATTAAGGAACTCAATTGACGAGATCACAGAAGAGATACATACAAATTGGAATTAGTGAACAAAAGATTAGGTTGAGGAATATCTCACAAAATATCAGGAAGAAATAAAGTGGGGGGCGGGGGGAATAACTGGAAAAGGTAAAAGTAATGAAAGCCCAAAATAGAAATTTTAACATCCAATATTAGGAGTCCCAGCAGGAAAGAAAACAGCTTAATAGAGGAAGAGGTGGTGGGTGCAACACTTGGGGAATCACACCTCTCACAATGCATTGGTAGGCCCCTCTCACGTGGATGCTGAGCTTGATGGCGAGCCTTACTCTGACCAATGGAACTTCCATAAACATGAAGCAAGCAGAGATGTGCTAAGTTCATGTGCCTTTGGTGGTGGTGGGGGTTGGGGGGCGGTACACGTATGACCATGTGACTCATTCTAACTAATGTAACATCAGTAAATTTGAAGCAAGCAGAGACTTAATAAGCACTTGGGCATGTGAGGAAACCTAGTCCAGCCTTCTTAAGGATGAAGGCCCTTGAGAGAGAAAGAGAGAGAGAGAGAAAGAGGGAGAGAGAGAGAGAGAGAGAGAGAGAGAGAGAGAGAGAGAGAGAGAAAGAGGGAGAGAGAGAGAGAGAGAGAGAGAGAGAGAGAGAGAGAGAGAGAGAAAGAGAGAGAGAGAGACATGCTGGTCATCCCAGCTTCTGGCCTCCGCACTGTTTTATAGGGGGGTTACTTCCTGGACAGGAAGCAGGAAGAAGAGGCACCATCACCTTTGCTTCTGTGACTATCCATTTCGCGCCTCCTCAAACCCCTCACAGTCTCAGCTTCAACGCCTCTGTGACATTCCCTCCGTTTGAGGGCAAATACTTATTAGCAATTAAATTCTCCGGCTCTTAGAACTGTCATCTGTTGTCTTTCCTCTGTAGGCATCTAGCCTGGTAGCTTCCCTCTTGTTGGCTCGTTTTGCTGTTTGTTGTTGTCTCTATTTTTGTTGGGGGGCATCTGGGAGATTAAAAACCACACCATCATAGCCACTATCTTGCCTCTATTCTCCTTGTAGCTCCATTAAAAAAAAAAAATCTTATGTACAGGTTAGTTCTCTAACACTAAACGAATGAGATTGTTCCTCACTCCAATACAGTCCAGAGCTTTCTTTTCCCTGTTGGACAACAACAAAATCCCAGAGACCCTCCACTATTTCGGGGCCCCTTCTTATGCGACTTTGTTTCTCACGTCACACACAGGAGGACAGGTGAGGCTCCTTCCTGCCTCTGCCTCCGCCCAGAATGTTTCCATAGCCCATCCCAGCCTTCCCCTCTAGCTCTCCACATCATCACCATTCTCCAGGGCCCGGTCCAAGGCTTGCCTTTCCCCAGCCTGCCCCTCCCGTCCTCTCCCCTCTCCACATCTCATCACCGTGAAGTTACATTTATCGAGCACTTATATTTAAATACCAGGCTCTGCAAAATGCTCTACATACATTATCCTAGTCAATCCTGGCAAGAACACTACGAGCCACTACAATTACTCATTTTAAGAAAACGGAAACTTAGAGGCTAAATATAACCAGGACAAGGTCGCACGGTGGCAGAATTGGGATTTAAACCTACCTTGTGTCTTCAGACTACGCTCTCAATCATTTTGCTGCACAGGTCTGAGAGATGGCAGCTGTTAACTTTTTCAGTGAACATCCTTCCAGACATTTCTGTCTTTCACTTTTTAGAAATGCATTCATCCTCTCCCTCTCTCTCTCTCACACACACACAGAAAAAGGTAAAAAGGTTTTGCATAAAGGTTATATAAAATTTGCGTTAAGTCACTCCCTTGATTCGGAAAGTTATTAGCTATAGAACCAGGAGCAGTCCTGTCTACTTTGCCCTCCAATTAGATTTTAAATTCCTTGGTGGCCTCTTGCTTCTGGATATCTCCCTCCACTGCAATGAAATCAGGACTGAGCACTTAGCAGGTGCATTATAGATGCTTGTTGATGGACTAACACACAAAGGATGCAACTGAAACAGGCCAATTGCAGATACAGTTACCAATAGGTTGTCACAAAGGCCTAAGGCAGTGATGGCGAACCTATGACAGAGGTGACAGGTGACACGAGAACTCATTTTTTTGGTTGATTTTTCTTTGTTAAATGGCATTTAAATATATAAAATAAATATCAAAAATATAGGTCTTTGTTTTACTATCGTTGCAAATATCAAAAAATTTCTATATGTGACACAGCACCAGAGTTAAGTTAGGATTTTTCAAAATGCTGACACGCCGAGCTCAAAAGGTTCGCCATCACTGGCCTAAGGGGCCGGGATTAATGCCCAGTTCCCTCTTCAGTTGCACATTTCTAGGTGACTGTAGGCAGATACTTAGGTGGGGGGTGGGGGGTAAGAAGGGCAGTTTCTGTCTCCGCAGCGGTCAAGGAAGGCCAGGCATGTCCATCATGGTCATCAGCCCACCCCCCAAGGAGTGAGGTTCAGGGGAGAAGGGAGGTAGCGTCTATCAGCTGCTCAGGGCTTCCTGCAGAAGCCAGACCACACAGGTACCCCGGATAATTGCTAGGGGAGGAGGGGCAGGCACAGGCGCCGGTCCTTGTGCTCACCCAGCAGGATGTGAAAAATTCAGCTGGGTTCTTTTTATAGTTTCAATCATCCGTGGTAATGAAGATTCTGCAATTAGAACTCAGCTGGCAGTTGTGCTGGGGACGTGCGAGGCAGAGCAGAATCCCAGGTCTGCAGGAGGGCAGGCCTGTTTGCCGGAAGTCTTGAAAGCGCCGCTGGCAACGAGTGAGGTGATGTAAGGACGAGAGCTATTTTTATGGACCATTTTCTAGCCATAATCACTCCTTAAGTAAGTTCCACGTGAGCATTATAGCTCTCCCATTTTATTTTGACTACATGCAGCTCTCAGTCATCTGTACAAGCGGAGGGGAGTATCAGCACAGGTGATGGAAACAGCAACACTGCGTTGATTTAAGCCGCCACTAATTTGGAATTTATGATCATTTCCCCGGACTGGAGTTTACTTGTATGTATTTTATGAAGGAAGCATTTGTTGAAAATATCCGAGGTGGATTATTAGCCTACTTAAGAGGACATGCTGTTCTCAGACACGTGAGCATAATGATAGGACATTTTTACTGAGTGCTTATTCTGTGCTAGGCGCTGTGCCAAACACTGTGCCTGTATGATTACCCATGACCCCTTTGCTCACCTTAGTCGACAGGCACTGTTATCAACCCCATTTTAGAGGCAAGGCAATGGGCCTCTTGTCCAAGGTCACCCGGTCAGGAGGTGGCAGATCCCGGCTCTAAACCCAGCAAACCTGCCTCAGCCTCCGGCTCTCAAGTTTGAGGTTCCTCGAATCACAAAACAGCCCTGTGGCCTCTGCATGGCAGCGCTGTTAGCACAGGGAGCCATCATCCATGATTCTCAAAGTCTTCGCAGCAAAGGATGAGGGGGCGGCATCAGTTTCTTGCTAAATTATGAAATGCCCTTCTCATTCCCTGTGTGTCTATGTACCTCCTGGTCCCTTCTCTATTGAATTTAAAGCTCTCACTAAAACGCCTACACTATGACAACCATTCTGTCTTTCCAAGTTGTATTATACAAACAGAAAACACATCTGCTCAAATTGACATTTCTATCCTGACGAACTTATCTGGTGAGCTAGGCTGATTCTTCCTGTCCCTTCTTCAGCTACATCGCTGGGGTCACTTGTAGAATACAGACGGTCAAGTGCAGGGCACTGGAGGACCCGTGAAGATAAGAAAAAGAGAGAGAACACTTCCTGCTTCTCGTTGCTCCAGTAGTAGGAAACAATGACCTGCTTTATATTTTATTTATTTATTTTTGGTTTTTTATTTTATTTTATTTTTTGCTTTATATTTTAGAGGAGGAGGTCATAAAGACAGGCCCGTTCAGAAACATATGGACTTAATTCTGTCATGTGAGGAGAAGTATTGAAGTATTGTTCTATGGATCTATGTTACTCTGATAAAATGTGCCGATATTCTAGATCAGGCACAACCATCACAAAAGATGACACACACACACACACACACACACTCACAGAGTTAGTGCACAAAATTAATATCTTGGAAAACCCCATTCTCCTGGTACCCTAATCCTAAAATTCAGTTGTCAAAATGTGAAATTCCATTTATGTTTGTAGTAATGACCATGCAGCAAGCCTTTCTAAATGGCATTTAGGCCCAGCCGGTGTAGCTCAGTGGTTGAGTATCGATATATGAACCAGGAGGTCATGGTTTGATTCTGTTCAAGGGCACATGCCCACGTTGAAGACTCGATTCCAGTAGGGGGTGTGCAGGAGGTAGTCGATCAGTGATTCTCTCTCATCATTGATGTTTCTATCTCTCCCTCCCTCTCCCTTCCTCTCTGAAATCAACAAAAATATTTTTAAAAATAAAAAGTAAATGGCATGTAGTGCCAACCCTAGAAATTCATAAACTAATGATGCTTCCCTCTGAAGATGAGACCAGAGAAAGTGGCCTGAAGCCGACTGCAAGATTCAAGTGCTTACTACTAAAATAAGGGAAGATTTTAGATGCTTTGTAAAATCAAACTCACTAATACTGCACACACACAAACTAATTTTATGAAAGATAAAACATTGAGAAGAAAGGCTAGTTTGACATTGGTTTGAATATTTCGTTTTGCAGAAAGGCTGCTGTGTTACAGCACAAACCTGAGTATGGCTTTAAACACAGTGAACTCGGCCCCTCCGTGCAGATTATCCAGAACAAATCTTAGTGTCTGTGGAGCTGCTCTACCTTCCTTCCATCTACCCCGTTCAGTAGAGGAAGAACACAAGTTATTTCCATTCAAGCAAAGCTATGGTGGAAACATCACCAAGCACATTCTGAACAACTAACTGCACCCTCATTTTGTGATCATCTGCTCTTCGAATGATATCTGCCCATAATCACTGACATTGTGTGACTCACCCAGAGCTGACTGCCCACAAATCACGCCTGGTAAGTACTGGCATGCACATGCAGAGGTGGGGGAGACCTGAATGTCTGCCTGACTTCGCTTCAGGTAAGTCAGGTGGTTGCTTGAGTTCAGACCTAGGCTGGCTGTGGTGGTGGATGCGTCTGGAGTTTGACTGAGTCCTAGACTCGGGGTGGGGGCCAGGATGTGAGGGATGGTCTGAAGAGGTAGATTGAGGGGGGAAGGTGAGGCGCAAGAACCAAATCTGTGCTGGAAATAAAGGGCTGCCGGCAGGGAAAGGGAAAGCGAACAGCCATGCGGAGCTGCCACCAGCCCCTGTGGCGGCACGGTGGGAACTAGAAAAAGATGTGTGTATGCAACGTGTGCCAGGGTTCCCACCTCAGCTGGATCTCGGCCCCCACGTGTCCCCTGGGCTGGGTGCTTGTGTTCAGGATACAACTGGGGCAGCCAGAAAAAGCCTGGAGAGATCCTCTGAGGGATGGCCTTGGGAACCGTGGGAAAATGTTATAAAAATAAAATTAACAGAAATATATATGTAGCATTAATATCATATAGGAAGAGCCTAGCCAGATGCTTCACTGGTTGAGTGCCATCCTGTGCACTGAAAGGTTGCTGGTTGGGTCCCGGTCAGGGCACGTATGGAAGGCAACTGATCAATGTTTCTCTCTCACAACAATGCTCTTCTCTCTCTCTTTCTCTCTCTAAGAATGTCCTTGGGTGAGGATATATATATATATATATATATATATCCCAAAAGCAACCACTTTTGATACTTTCATAAACATTCTAGAAAAAAAATTATGAATGTAATGAAATTTATGAATGTGTGTCTAATCTTCCTCATCACATATTTTGAATTTACACAAAGTGTCCTATTATACATGCTTTCTGCACTTTGTTTTTTCCACTTAATGTATTTTGAAATAATTTCCCATCAGAGTATGTTAACCAACTCCTTTCTTTTTATGGCTACATGGTATCCCGTCACAGAGATGTACTCTTGTCTAACCAATCTGTTGTTATTGGCTATTTAGATTCTTCCTGGCCTCTTACTATTTTGGTACTTCAGCAAATGTCTGTTATCTCTCTCTTGGTCTATTGCTGGGTAAGGAGAATGAAATGGAATCACGGTGCTATGTCCACTTCAGGGCGCTGTGACTTAGCGGCCAAGGTGGGAAGCCGGCCTGGCAAATCCCTTGCCCTCCTCAAACTTGACTTACAGATAGTGGCTGATGCTAAGTGCTCAGTGGGCTCTGAGGACAGAACAGCATGGGCAGTGCATCGGAAATGCATATCTTGTTTCTCGTGCATCTGCCTCAATCTGCAGGTCCTTTTCTAAAGAGATGCATTAGGTGGCACAGAGCTCACCCCTGCAGTGCCCACCCTCACACCAGTCATGGGACAGAGAAAGCCCTCCCTCTACTTTACCCCACCGGATGGATGCCAAGGCAGGTAAAGTTGCCAGAGCAGCATTGAGTACAGACCTTGAGGAGCAGCTGTGGACCAAACTCCACTTGGTGAACATATTTCCATGAGATGGAACTTTTGAGAATCCTCTGTGGTTCTGACCCATTTCAGAACTTCTTATACTTTCTGTGAAGGGTGGCTCTGTGGGCTGAATGATGCCTGGCTCTCCTGCCGGATTTCCTAAATTGAGAGATTGAGGGAGAAGTTACATTAATGGCCTCCCTTCTTCCTGAAGGTTCAATCAAATGATAAGGAAGCAATCTGCATAGTAATTACAACACCCCTCCACGTGAGTCCCTGTGCCGCAGCGGAGGAGAAGAGCATGGAAATCATATCTGAAATGAATTTCAGACCCACCAGCTTCTAAATCACAGAGAGGTTAATTCAGCCAGCACCATTACAGTCAGAGGTGGCATAACACGCTGGTCACTGGGAGAGCTCACATTGTTCTCAACAGCAGAGGGCAACAGGAAATACTGTCACCTGGACAAAGCTGGTGCTGACTGGGACCTTACCCGGGATTGCTTGGTAAGGACTTCTTGAAGGTACCATTGACCATTCTCAGTTATGGATGGAAGCCTTGCCTTTTCCAGTATCTGAGCAGAAAATACAATGGCCAGAGTCCTTGCCCCAAATCCTCAAATCAAAGGATCATAAGACTAATGGATATAATGTGTTAATGGGTTAAACTTTAGGGGAGTTAGGGGTGTTTGTGGGGGAAATACATATCTGTAACCTTTTGAGAGTGTCCACCCACAGAGCTCCCCTGGCACCTGCATCAGCCATCTCAGTCTGTGATGCTGAGAGGACTCATTCATTCCCATGACCCGGCGTAGCATTTCTCATGCTCTTTTTGGTAGCGCCAACAAAATTAAATGAGGTCTTTCCAAGAGGAATCAGAAGTTTGAGGCTCAAGAAAGAAAATGTTTAGACTGAGAGAAAGATTGGGAATAACAAGAATAATAAAAAGATTGGACAACCAGGGAGAGGGAAAGTTCTCAGGCAGAGAGGAGAGGACAGAGGATAATTGTGCACCCAAGACCACCATTCAGACTGAAGAGGTGAAGCTAAGCATCCGCGCGGAGAGAAGTATTGTCCGGTCTTCTGTTTCAAGCAGAGTTACCTCTGTGATAAAAAAAACTCTCTCAACCACTTCATAGACTGTTTCTTCGACTTCCTCGTTTGGTCTGAAGCCCAACTCTCCCTGACATACCCTTCGGCTCTTAGCCTCCTGAATAGAAGCTGAGAATTTTTCTTAGTCCCAGGTACCAAGAAGGTGGGTGATCAGCACTCCCCCAGTGCCCCACACGGCCTCCAGACCAGTACTGCTCAACATCATGCCATATGCCTACTTTGTTCTATGCTTCATTATTGCTACCCCACCAAAATCTTGATGGTTACCATTATTTCACTCTCTTTTCATTCCTTTTATTTTTTTTATTTTTTTTTATTTTTTATTTTTCGCTAAAAGTATTACAAAGGGTATTACATAAGTGTCCTTTTTCCCCCCCGCCCTTGACAAGCCCCTGCCCTCCCTTACCCCCCAGTGTCTTATGTCCATTAGTTATGGTTATATGGATGCATACAAGTCCTTCGGTTGATCTCTTACTCCCCTCCCTCCTGTCCCCCAACCCTCCCTGGCCTTCCCACTGCAGTCCGACAATCAGTTTGAGGCAGCTCTGCCACTGTATTTATTATTGTTCAAAAGTTTGTAATGGTCTTAATTATCCATGAAAGAGTGAGATCATGTGGTATTTTTCCTTCACTGACTGGCTTGTTTCACTTAGCATAATGCTCTCCAGTTCCATCCATGCTGTTGCAAATGGTAAGAGTTCCTTCTTTTTAACAGCAGCATAGTATTCCATCGTGTAGGTGTACCACCCCACCAAAATCTTGATGGCTACCTCAAATTCACTGAATACTCTGGCACCTATCTTAATATACTTCATTCTCTCTTCTCCAAACTCTGTCATCTTCCTAGAAAGTACCCTGGGGAGGATGTAGTAAAGGGCCATGTGATAGAGGAAGAGTCCATACACTAGACATCATGGGGAAGGCGTGGGGAGCATGTTCATAATAGGGATTTTCTTCTTCTTAGCCAGAGCTAAACCAGCCAACAAGTCCCCACACCCCCATAGTAAGAGAGTTGTGGGGAACCGCAGCATTACAAGGGTGTGGAAGGTACAGGGCAGAAATAGTTGCGGTTCCTGCTGGTATATCTATTGCAGCTGGGGAGCAAGTCAGTTGCTCAGGGACCAGTAAAGAGGGCACCAGCTAGGAGTAGAGGGGGTCCCAGCAGCAGAGGCTCTGCCAGCTGACACTCTCCTGCCATCACATGAGTTTCCCCACCACCAAGCGTAAACTTGTGGAGCTACACATTCACTCTGGGATGGGGGTTCTGGGAGACTTTTAGCCTTGATTATTTGTAGCCTAGGGACTGAATGTTTGCTATCTATTTTCTCTGTAACAATCCCTTCCTACAAGTTGTACTAATAGAATGTGACAGGTGGTAGGGCAAGGCACTACTTGCCCCATTTAGCAGCAAGTCGCATACATGCTCGCTCGAGGTTGGTGATCATCCTTAAACTGCAGCTCTCTCTTAGAGGGCTAGAACTTTGAACTTGAACAATGCTATTCTTTATCCCATTGTATTAATTTCTACCTCTATCTAGTATGTCTGCAGTATATTCATTTGTGTGTGAGTACAACATAACAAACACATGGAAGGGTTTTTAAAATAAAGATGTGATTTAACAATTAGTAAAGCAAACCCCTGTGACCTACCTGTCGAGACATAGAACTTCACTAACATCTTAAAAACCTTGTCTGATTTGTAAGTCCCTCCCTTCCCTACAGGCAAATACTTTCTGGGTTTTTTTTAGTATTTACTTCCTTAGTTTTCTTTATAATTTAAGTCCTAAAATATGTCTAATTTTGCCCTTTAAAAATTTTAGTGTCCATTACATCATGCAGTATGTGCCCTGTACTGTTTGGCTCTTTCTACTGAGTATTATGACTAAGATTCATCTTCTCTGTGTCATTTAGCTGCACTTTCCCCCTCCTATTTCTCACAGTACATTTCATGGTCTGAACCATAATTTGTTACTGACTCCACTCTTGATAGACATTTTAGGTTGTTTCTGGTTTGCAGCTATTATTCCATCCTGCTATGAACATTCTTAAATATGGATCCTGGTGCACATAAGCATATGTTTTATGGGAACTTATACCTTAAAAGGGAATTGCTGGGTCATAAATTATGCATTTCTTGTCGTTTATTAGATAATGTCAACCTGCTTTCTGTGGGAAGTGTGCCGATTTACAGTCCCGCCAGCGGAGTATCAGAGTTCTTAGAGTTCAATGTCCTTGCAATGCTTGGTGCTGGCTCTCGGTGTTTATCAGTGTGATTTTCGTGTGCATTTCCCTGCTCACCAGTGAGGCTGAGCACCTTTCTGTGCTTATTGTCTACCTGCATTTCTCTTCTGTGGGACGCCTGTTCAGATTTCCTGCCCATGCTTTTATTGTGTTGTTTGTTTTCGTTTTCTTGTTGACTTACAGGTTTGTAGGACTTCTTTATGTATTCTGGATACATACCCCTTTGTTGTTTAGACTCATTGCAAAACGTTGTTCCCATTTCAAATCTTGTCTTTTCTCTCATTAGAGATAAACTTTAATAAAAATATGTCCTCAATTTAGACATAGTCACCTTTTTAAAATGTTTTTTAATGGCAAGTGCTCCAGTATCTTGTTTGAGAAATCGTTCCTGATCCAGAATTCATAAAGATATTCTCCTATATTACCTGCTAGAAGCTTTATTGACTTGCTTTTCCCATTGGATCACCTGGGAATGATTTCTGTATATAGTGCACTGTAAGAGTTTATTGATCAATTTTTAAAGGATTCTTCCATTTTTGATGAAGTTGAGCTTCTGCACCTTTGGTTCTACATGCCTTAAATTTAAGGTTAACCAAGGTGACAAGTCCATCAAACACCTAGACAATGCAGTGATCTACCAGGTCTTTAAAATACCAAAAGAATTTACATATATATAATACAATTTATACATGCAATACACACACATACAAAAATAACAGTGATAGTCATCTATCAAGAATAGAAAAAGGGCCCAGCCAGCATGGCTCAGGGGTTGAGCATCAACCTATGAACCAGGAGGTCACAGTTCGATTCCCAGTCAGGGCACAGGCTCGGGTTGCAGCTTGAGCCCAAGTGTGGGCGTGCAGGAGGAAGCCAATCACTGATTCTCTCTCATCATTGATGTTTCTATCTCTTGCTCCCTCTCCTTTCTTCTCTGAAATCAATAAAAATATACTTAAAAAAAAGAATAGAAAAGGGATAGAAAAAGGGATTTTAGAGGGAGATAGGAAGATATGATGGTGAGAGTGAGGATGTTTTAAGAGAAGGCAAGAGACAGGAAATCTGAAGGACTGGTTATTGACAGAAATGTCAGGGGTGTAACATTTGGTAGGTGCAGTGGATGTCTATTGTTTTTCCTGAACAGAACAAGAAGCCTCCTCTTAAAGCCTTACTCGAATGTTTGCTTCATGAGATCAGGGCCAAGTTGTTCTTGTTCATTACTCTGTCTTCTCCACATTTGGCACAGTGCCTAGCACAGCACAGATACTCAATAAATGTTTGTTGAATGAATGAATGAAATACTCCTTCTAATATCATGGTTCAAATTGGAGCTATCATTTTTTTATAGGCTACCTATACATCCTTAATGATAATAACTTTTGTTACATACTTACTATGTGGTAGACAAGATGGTAAATGATTGACAGTTATAACTTATTCTTTGAAACCACATTCCACGGTTTTCAAGATTCCAAGCTAAACCAGTAATGACAGAAGCTAATGATTATTGTTGCATGTACCATATAAAATTCTTTACATGTTTTATCACATTTAACCATCATATAAAAACCTATAAAGTAGACACCATTATTATTCCCATTTTACAGACAAGGAAACTGAATTAAAAGAGCTTAAGTAATTTTCCAAAGGTCGTAAGCTATAGTAGGCAGGGGACTCAGTGTTTGAACCTGTTACCCATCATGCTATCTGCCTCTCCTAAGACCCTCTATCCCTTGTCTCAGAAAGAAACACCTCAATAAGCAAGGTCAGTTAGAGCCCGTCTCTGGAATTTTTGAACTTGAGACCATTCCTTCCTGGTGAGGGATGTTGTGAGGCTATGAGCCAATGGCAGCCATAACCCCATGGGTGGCAGATCCTATCTGTCGTAGGAGAGTGAAGCTGGCTGGCAGAGAAAAGCCCACAAGACAGAAAGAGTGAGAATTCTGGTGGCTCTTTCACTCACTCTCCAGTTCTTCCTTCTGTTGTGAGAACTTTCCAATAAATTACTCCTACCACTCCTTTGTATTCTGCCTAAGCTAGTTCAATCGGGGTTCTTGCCACTGGCAACCAGAATAATCTTAGCTAATACAGAAGGCTGAGGTGTTTGCTCAAAGCATCAAAGCACTTTGGAGTTTAACACAAACTGTGTTTCCTGAATTTCCATTTGGTGCATGAATGGAGATGGTGACCTTTATAAAAGTGCCCTCTGTGCGCTTATAAATGAATAATAAGTCTGATCTGGTTTTGTCAGATGCTGCAACATCTTTGTAACTCTTTCCAGTGAAGGGGGTGGCCTGAGATATGCTCTTCTAAATATTCTTCTAAACTAAGATGTGTGTTTTTTCTACTTGCTGATCTAACATGTCAAAATGTGGACTCTTTGCAATAGCTCTTCTGGGCAAAAGGATCATGAGTCTTGAACTCCCACAAATAGATGATGGTTATATTTCTTCATTGGGTTTTTGAGACTATTCTTTACTTTCTTTATAGTTCTGAGTCTCAGTCACCTTATCTACAAAATGCAAGGAAGCCCAGCTGGCTGTGGCTCAGTGGTTGAGCATCAACCCATGAACCAGGAAGTCACAGTTCTATTCCCAGTCAGGGTACCTGCCCGGGTTGCAGACTCGATCCCCAGTGTGGGGTGTGCAGGAGGCAGCCGATCAATGATTCTCTCTAATCATTGATGTCTCTATCTTTCTCTCCCTCTCCCTTCCTCTCTGAAATCAATAAAAATATTTTTTAAAGAAATGCAAGGGACCTTAAGGACCTTTGGTGCCCTTTCCAACTCTGAGCCCGGTCCTTGAAACTGAGTCTACTATTAACTCAGAGGTATTGGTCATCGTTTGCTTCATTGGTCTTGTTGCTGGCTTGGAAGAGATAATGCCTGTCATTTCGTAGTGTGGAGCTCTCTCTTTCCTAGTTCACCTCTTCCATGTCTCGTGCCTCATCCTCCTGCCCCCTGCAGTGTTCTCCAGGATGGAACACTAGCCCTTGGAATGCTCATTGACAACGGATTTATTGATCAAATATATGTCCAATCCCCCAAGGGGACTCACAATGTAAAGGCTATGAGAAATGTTTGTAAAGAAACCTGTGTAACCTATTTTACCCTAAAATTTTCCAAATGTATTTGGTCACAAAACTCTCTTTTTGCAAAAAATGCACATTATCCCATTTTGGGAACTGCTGATTTAACACCTCCCCTCTTAGGTCTATATAGTAGAGTAGATGTCATGACTCCTTAGTGTTAAGTGTACATGAAATGTAATGATGTTATCTTTCATTGTTCCACTTCCTAGGTGTAGCTTTTTTGTGAATTAAAAAGTAATTGTTTGGAGATCATGATTTGGTTTTATTACTAGGAAGCATCGTATTACTCCTTTCCCTGAACTCTCAATGGACATAAAGATTCTCTCCAGTTGACCAGAAGAGGGAAGCAGAGGATCTGGGATGGTACCTGAGGCCCCTGTCTCTCAGAGCCTGCCTTGACTTACTCATCTCCCACTCAGAGTGAGCCATTCACATTTCAATCATACCCTCTGCAGAAAGCGAGGCCCATTGCTGGACACCATCATCTCACACCCTTGTGTATTTCCCAGAGCTTCCATAGGAAGCAGCTTTCCTTAAAGTTGGGGAGCACCAGGAGGAGACTGATAGAGGCAGCAGAAAACCCTGAGGCACAGCCAGCAGAGGAGCAGACCTGGAAGTCACAGCAACAGTTCTCAAGAGCTGAGGCCTCCTCACAGTGGTGTGTTTGCTCCCACTGACCCCTATGAGAACCCACTGCTCAGCAGGGCTCAGAGCAGAGCAGTCACCTGCCAGGGCATTAGCCACAGTGGTCTTAAAATGGCAGACCTATGATCACCTCTGTTGCTGTTTTGGGTGACAAGGTATTCTTTTGGAATAGTATGAGGCTTGGGTCCAGGGTTCTGAACATCTAATCAATTCTGCCAGAGCCATGCCTTTGCCCACAGAGAGCATCATGCTCAGAGGACAGGGCCAAACAAATGCATGCATTTTCTTATGGTATTTTGGCCTCAAACCTACTCTAAGCCGTTGAGAGGCTGGGAGTAACCACTGAAGGGTTATTCTAAAGGCAAAACTCAACATTCTACGTAGACTGAGTAACCTCCTGACACCTTTCCCCCTAAGTTTATACCTCTTTCTTGGGCTTCTAGATTTTAACTTCCTGATGGCAAGAAGAGATGAATCCAAGCATGCGAAGGAACGGAGAGGGAAAGCAGTTTCTCCTAAAGACCTGGAGCAGAGATGTAAGCCAGTGACTGCAAACCTGCTTAGCACACAGAGACATTCCCAAGACATGTACATTCACGAGAATGACGTGGCCAATAAAATCCCTTTGAACTTGACTCATCCTCATCACCCTTATTATCGCTGTCTTCCTTAGATGTGTAGGTGGGAACTAATGTGTGGGAGGGGGTGAGGTCAGGAAAATGAAGTGGGGAACACAGAGGCAGCCATTTTCTTACTCTTTCTTCTTTCCCCTCCCACCTGCCGCCTCCTCTCTTTCTTTCTATTCTATTCTCACCATCAGAGCCCCTTATAATAAGCTTGAGGGTCACTGTGTTGAAATGTCAGCACCCACACTGTGTTCTCCTGTACTTTCTGCTCTCTATCTCTTGGTGGTTCTGTAAGAATGAGAGGGGTTCTGTACTAGATGGTGTTACCTCTCTTCTCCTTCCCCCCACTCCCAGGGAACCCAGGAATACCTGAGCTCTGCCCTCTCAAGTGTCCCTTCTTGCCATTAGTTTCCCAAGGAGTCCTGTGCAGCAAATGAGACTCCATAGCTGAGTTTGCACCTGATAATTCTCAATGCTGGGTTTTGCCCCAAATGTGTCTGCCCCAAATTCATATACTGAAGCCCTAAACCAAATGCGATTGTGTTAGGAGATAGGACCTTTGCAGAGGTTATTAAGGTTAAATGATGTCATAAGAGTGGCACCCTAATCTGATAGTACTAGTGTCCTTATAAGATGAGTAAGAGATACGAGGTGTGTGTGTGTGTGTGTGTGTGTGTGTGTGTGTGTGTGTGTTTGTGTGTAGGCCATGGAGAGCCCAGTGGCCGTCTACCAGCCAGGAAGAGGGGCCTCACCAGAAACCAACTCTGATGGCACCTTGATCTTGGTCCTTCTAGTGTCAAAACTGTGAGAAAATAAATGTCTGTTGCTAAGTCACCCAGTCTGTGGTATTTTGTTCTGGCAGCCCTAGCAAACTAATGCAGTACGTAATTACTTATTTGCTTTATCCCAAATGCACACACAATAATACCATCGCTACCCACTAATAATATAATTACTATAGTTTTTTTAATTCTGTAATTTATTTTGTCCTTACAGTATATACTACCAGAGATATACAGTCAAATTACTATATCTTAAAGTCACTTTGACTAGTTTCTTTCCATGTAGTTCCAAGTTAGGGTCTCTTACTTTTTACTTTTAGGGGTTGCTTTTTAAATTTTTAATTTTGTTTCATAATTATGTAAAATATTACATGATTCTGAAGTTCAGTCTAGAACCATGCTTTATTTATAGAAGTCTATCAGCAGCATCCATATGCCCAGTTACAACTGTGTTTCCCCAGAAGATTTAGAATATATTTAGGTAGACATATAGCAACCTTTGCCACAGTGGTAATTTGTGTTTTCTCTCTGTTTACTTTTAATTTTTTCTCTTTTTTGTGTGTGTTTTATAATTTACCATAATGTATCTACTTGATTTATTTTTTTTATCCTGCTGAAGACTTAGTGAGCTTCTTGAATCTAAGGATTTATGTTTTTATCGATTCTGAAAATATCAATAATTTTCAAATATTTTACCTGTCATTTTCTTTAATCTTTTCTTTTGGAGCTAAAACTAATTGTTCCTCCTCAGTCTATCTTTCCTGCCTCTTAATTTCTCTATCATATTTCCTACCCCATTACACTTGGTGTTACATTCCAGTTCTCTCAGATTTACTTTTTTAAATTGTGTTTAAATCTGCTATTTAATTTTTCCTTTGAATTTTAATTTCAATTGTTTTACCATCTACTTCCTTTTAGCACTTAATCATTTTAAAAATACTTATTTTTATAGTTTCAGATTGCGGATTCTAACTTGTGGAGAGTTTTATCACATAGTAATATTTTTCTTGTAAGGTTATCTTTGATGGGTCATATTTTCCTTCTTTGGGCTTTGTTTGTGCTCTTGATCAGTGTTGACAAGCTTCTCTTTCTCAAAAAAAGCCAGATAGTAAATATTTTAGTCTTTGCGACCACATACAGTCATGTAGTCTCTATCTCTTCTTCTTCGCCTCTCCTTCTCCTTCTCTTACCATCCTTTGAAAATGCAAAAATAAAAAAGTCTTGATGCAAGTCACACTATTCAAAAACAGGCCATGGGTGAGGATCCTTGGGATTTGCTAGCCCCAAACCAGTTTTACATTAATGGGGCGGAGGGGGGGGTGGGGGGGAGGGAGGCCTACACCATCTGGGTAGTGAACATTTGGACTCCACTCTCATGCAAAGTACAAGCTTGAGGTTTTGGTTTCTAAAAAAGAGTTTTTTCTCTAATCAGAGTCCTAAGATCACTCAAATTTCCTTATCTCTTTTCTGGTCCAGGGAATGGAATGTTTCTTGTTCCTACTTCACTGAGTGAAATTGTTCCTAGTTCACACCTGGAGATGCCAATTGTATATAATAATCTTAGTCAGAGCCTCCCACTTTACAAAGCCCCAAACCATATATCCCATCCTTTAATGAACAACCCCCCCCCCCAAAATGCTGATTTTTGGCCATTAGAGCCAATATTAGGATTTGATACAGCCACCCGCATTCCCTAACTCATCACTATGTCAGCTTTTAATTCTGGCCCTGAGTTCCTTCATTGTTTATGTAACTAGTATTTTCTTTCTTTCTTAGGAGCCTACCTATTGTTTAAATTGTATGTATTATAGATCATCTGACATTTCCCCATGTTGAGTGAAGCAAGGGGTCCAAGTTAGCTGACTCTTCCAAGTTGCCCAAGTAACTCTTAATCAGAAGTGTTGAATTTTATCAAAAGTTTTTACTCATCCATTGTGATTGTAAAATAGGTCTTATTCACTGAAAAAAAAATCTATCATGTTATATTTTTTCCTCGAATTTTAAGTTATCCTTGTATTTCTGGAATGAAGCTTTCTTGGTTGTGAACCATGAGTCATTTAATATACTGTGAATTCAATTCAGTAGGTTTATGATTCCAGATGCATAAATAAGATTGGTTTAAAGTTTGACATGCTTTTCTTTCTTTTTTTGTCAGATTTTGTATCAAAATGATTTGAGTTCTGCTAAAAAAAAAATTGGGTTGCCTTCTATATTTTTTCATATGTTTAAAAAAATTTTTTGATCAGATGCTTATCTTTTATACTTTTCCTCCAGAACAACTAAAGCTGTATTTTCAAATCAATCCTTCTCTCTGTTTTTGCATTATTTTATTTTGGTTGTTTACTTTATTGTTCCTTTCTTCTTTTTAAAAACCTTTTTATCCTTATTCTAAATTCCTGAATTAAATGAACAATTCAATGATTTTCATTTTTTCTTCAATAGTGAGAAAATTTGGAGTTATTTATTTTTGCATTTGCTGCATCAATTTCTCTAACTTTGACACATAGTGTAGGTTGTCACTCTGCTGCAATGTGCATTTCCAAGGTCTTCCAAGGGTACATTCTTCCTAATGTTCAGAGCTCAGCTTAAGTGCCATCTGAGAGGCCTTTCCAACCAGTAGTGCCACCCCCACGCCAGTCCCTCTCAGTCACATCATTCTGTCTTCTTTTTATTAAAGCAAGTATCACTCCCTGATATGTTCTGGTTTTATTCGTGTACTTGTTTATGAGCTGTCTGCCCCCAACCTAGTGGTAGGAATATAAGCCCATGACGACAGGCTTTATCTTTTTAGTGCTGTATATCTTGCTCTTAGAACAATGTCCCGTATCTGGTTGTGATCAATAAGTGTTTATTACATGAGTACATGAAAGTGTTCACAATGTCATTATTTTTTAAATAGCCTATATCTATCATTTAAACTTTATTTTGTTGTTGCCTGACCGGCATGGCTCAGTCAGTGGTTGAGCATTGACCTATGAACCAGGAAGTCACGGTTCAATTCCTGGTCAGGGCACATGCCTGGGTTGTCAGTTCAATGCCCAGTAGGGGCCTGCAGGAGGCAGCCAATCAATGATTCTCTCTCATCATTGATGTTTCTCTCTCTCCCTCTGCCTCCGTCTCTAAAATCAATAAAAATACTTTTTAAATAAATAAATTTTATTTTGTTGTAATAACTATTTCCAAGTTTGCCCTTCACCACAAGTGGATGGTTTCTTTGTTTGTTTAATTCCCAGTTTTATCTCTTTGTGATACGATAAAATGGCTCATATAATTTTATGCTTTAAAATTTAGAATTCATCTTTGTATCTTATCGTAAGATCCCTTTTTTGTAAATGTTCCACAGAAGCGGAAAAAGACGGCATTTTTCCTCTTTGTAAAAGAAGAATTCTATTCATGAGGATTTTCTGTTTCTGACCATTTTTGTTTATTTTAGCTGTCAAAGTTTGAGATGTGTGTTTGAGTCTCTCACAAAGATTTTATTTCAAGCGTTCCTTTTCGTACATTTCTAACATACTTCTTTTTGTCACAGAAAGATTCCAGCTCTTAGATCTTTGTTGTGGATTGTGCCTTTGTTCAGAATAAAATGTTTTTCTTTGACTCATTTAACCTTTTGACATGAATTCTATTTGTCTGAAATAAGCCACCCCCAGCTCTTTTTTGTTTGCGTTGTCAGAAGACAGAATCTAGGAGCCTGTGGCCTGGAGCTCTGATGGGTCCAGGAGCCCCTTTCCTGATGTACAAGAAAGGTTAAAACGCTGCCCCGAGGGCCAGGTGAATCAAAGGGGGCTTTAATACACTGCATATTTCAAATGCTTCTCTTCTAGGGGGTAAAGAAGGATGTGTTGGTGAATCCTTCAGCAGAGCAGAAATTACAGTTTGACTAGAGCCAGAAATTGCATACCTGTCAACTAGCTTAGAAAAGTCCTACCGGGCCCCGCAAGATTGGCTCCAAAGTGGCTGCAGTTGGGATTCGCCCTGGACTACCTAATTGACCCTTTTTGAAAATGTCCCTGGCGTTGACCATGATTTAAGACAGCCAGACGGGTTCCTAAGCACAGCTAGGGAGCCAGGGTAAGGGGCCAGGCACAGGAAAGCCTGGTGCCGGGCCAGAGTGCTGTGCCCCCCAGACTCCCCTGCTTAGTCCGGTTGGCAGTGGTTTGGGGCATCCTCGTCCACTCCCACCTAACCTAGTGCTGGGACTGAGGTGCGGGCGTGGAAGATGCTTGAGAAAGTTCGAGATGCTCTTGTGATGGGATGGAGCCCTGAGTAGTCATCATTCTCCGTGAAATAAAACCAAACACAACGTTCAGGCTTGGCTTCACGCCATCTGGATATGGCAGCAAAATAACAGGCAATATTGTAGCAGCAGAACCCGGGCTGAATGGCAGAAGACCTGCGTGTGACTCCCCGTCGCTGTCACTGACTTGCCGTAGGCCGCTTTTCATCATGTGAGGCCGGGGAGCGCCTCACTTCTTAAGAGCCTCCTGCAAGTGGGTGTGCGAGTCTGTGAAGTGCTGGGAGCTGTTTGGCAGAAAAACGCAGTTTAAAAAAAAGACAAAATAGTACAACTGAGCTGTAGTGAAAACTGTGACCTGCCACCAGATGCCCCTTCCCTCTCAGCGAAGGGCCGGCTGCCCAGCTGCTGGGGGTGTTTGGCAGATGACCCTCTGCTGCCTCCGCTGCAGGGAGCCTCCCCCGCAGGCTGGCCCCTGCCTCGGGGTGGCCCAGACCCAGTGACTGATCGGCAGAGGGTATAAAGGTCTTGGCATTCTGTTCCAACTCAGGAAACCCTGCCGGTCATTAGGTTCAGAACTCCCAGAGGAGTTGAGCCCGGCTGCACCAGGAGCTACTAGAAGAGAAGGGATCGTTTCATTCTTCAATGTTTTTCCTCCAGAAACTTAAGCACATTTTGGTATACATGAACCTCACTTAAAGGAACCAGCGTTTTTGAAAATGTGGATTTTTTTAAAGAGTTAAAATGGAAAAGAAATTTTAACAATAGCTACCATTCATTTAGCACGGAACATGTGCCAGATCCTAGTACGTGCTTTATATCCGTTGGCTCATTTGACCCTCAGAATTATCTTCTGAGGTAGATACTCATTAAATTTCACTCTCTAGCTGTGGGAAACTTAGGGTAAAATGGTTACGTCATCTGCCCAAGTTCACATCTAGGAAGTGGTGGGGTAAGATGTGAAACCCAATTCTATCTGACTCCAGCAAACCAGCTCATTAACAACAACACAATACCACCCCTTAATACTAGGCTAAGGCCGCTTCCCCTGTAATTCCTGCAAACGACTGATTCATTTGTAGCACTGAGAAGAGATTTGGCTTTTCCTAAAAAAAGGGGGTGAGGGGATATGCTATATTTTCTAGAAAAGAAGGGACACCAGATATTTCATAAATATTAAACCTTTCCTCTTGGTCTATTGTCTTCCATGTCCATGAAAAGAAGTGAAAATAGAACAAGAAACATTTCTCAATAGTAAAAACACATCTAGAATTTATAAAATATTCAGGATAGTAGGGTGCATAGAAAATAGGCCTTATCTGTTGCCCAAAAGGTGGGGAAGGGGGCTATTTGTAATTTCAATGACCTCTTTGGTTTTAACTTTTAGTGCATCTTTTTTTAAAAACCTCTTCAAAGGAGAGAGATTCTATCAAGGCCATTTTCAATGTTTCAGCTCCCCCTTCCGTGCCCTGCACACGTTCCTCCCCGCTCCATGCTAGCCGTGCCCACTGTGGCTCTGCCCTCTGAAGCCCTGCCTTTCCAGCAGCTGTTCGATCTGCTGAAGAAACCACCTCTCACCCTGCAGTAAGAGAAGCGCATTTGCCTGCCTTTCCACAAGAGCTCTAGGACCGGGGCCCCAAGATCACGGTCAGGTCAGCCCCTCTCATTCCCAATTCCATTCCATCCTCGCTGGGAACTGACATAACACCACAGCACTCGTTGGGCAGCATTCCAAAGAGGTTTCAACCACATGTTCACACTCATGTCCTGCTGTCTGGCACTGCAGGCCAGATCCCAATCTCAGCCACATCATTCATCTACACCGGGCTTGGCTAAGAAAGAACAGAACAAACTCCTGGGTCACAGGCCACATTCTTACATCAGATCATCTGAGCTGTTGCTGGAAGGGTGTTCATCACCTAGAAACACCCCAGGCTCGCGACTGAAAGTCAGTTCATCTGCAAGGGGGATGGATGGCAGGATGAAGGGGTGACATGGAAAGTGCTGGGACGTGACTGTGGGCCTGGAATTTACCCCATGCCTGCCTCTGCGCATGCTCATAGCCCCTGGCCATGCCCTGGCACCCTGCTAGACTCTCCAGTGGTTTGAGCAGCCCGCCATGTTTGCTCTTTCCATCTGTCCAGCCCACAGAGACAGGTCACGGCGCTGTGCTATAGGCTCACACAGAATGCTCAGCAGGGGTCCGGGAGCCATGGAGGACACTGTTCCAGAAACTGGCTCTGCTTTGGAGGGCTTTCTGGGTGGAGCTGAAGGACCCTTGGGCCTCCAGGATTCAGAGTTATAATAATGGCAGTGCTGCCTTTTATTGAATATTGATTATGTGCCTGGCAGCATTCTAAATGCTTCACCTACATTATGTCACTTAATCTTCCCATAAATGTTATGAGATAGGACGAATATTATCTTCATTTTATGGGTGAAGAAAGTGAAGGTTAGAGAGCTGCCTTGCACAAGGTCACAGAGAGGGGCTGAGCCAGGATTCCCACTGGTCTGTCTGGCTTTAGCGTCCACTCTCGACCCAGTGCCGTGCTGCAGAGGCGGTACTGGCAGCCCACGGGCTGGACTGTGTTCAGCCTGCCCGTGTGTTAAGAGACATTTAAAAATCTGAGCCAATATTAAAAATGCAAGATATTTCACTTATAAACACATAAAAATTCTAGTATCTCTTAAAAAATGCATATGTCTGCCATCATTGGGTCTCTGATCCCAAAGACTTTTATCTGCTTGAGGTATTAGCCGCCCCGTTAGATGGGGCCTGTGCTCCCCAGTTTCCACAGAGCCCAGTACAGCAGGATGGTCCTCATCACATTCCTGCCTGACTCCCATGTGCTCCTGAGTTGCCCAGTCCTACCCTATAGCCCCTGTCCCATGATTTTGGGTGGTGGGTACATCCCTGACCTGTATTGTCCTGGACACGGAATTTGGAGCTAACACTCATGTGTCTGGTTGGTTAGGAATAGAGAACACAGGTGTAAGCTGGTGATGGTTTGGAGCAACATGGCAGTTTATGGTTGATTCCAAAGTCAGTTCATCTCCAAGGGTAATGGCAGGATGAAGGGGTGACATGCCAAGTGCTGGGAAGGGGCTGTGGACCTGGAATTGACTCCAGGTTCTGCCGCAGGCTGGTTGTGTGGGCAGGTTGAGTCACTTCCTCTCTATAAAAGGGAGAGGTTGAAGTTGATGAAGAGATTGAGGCGGATGTCAGCTCTAAAACTCCTCTACGCTACTGCCTATAAGTCAGATTTTCACGTGACAGGGACTGCCTTTGGGAGCATATTTTCCAGAGGGGGCCAGTCTTTGCAAATTGCCTTCAGTGGGTACATGCACAGGTAAGAAGCAAGCACCTTGGCTGGCTCAAGCTCCGAGGAGCGGAGGACCACAGGCCCAGCCCGGCAGGAGAGGTGTGGCCTGAGTCAATGAAGCGGTTTCGGATGCCAATGCTTTCCATGAGTTCAGGCTCAGGTCGGGCTGGGTTCTTTATTGGAACTGAAAACATTTCTTGCCAGAGCAAACATCTCACCCCAAACAATACCACTGGGAACTATATTAGAGGGAATTTCACAACTTCTTAGAGCATTCAGAGGAACTCATAGGAACTATATTGTTTTCCACTCTCTCTTTAAAGCACCAACCTTATCACAACAAAGTGAACCTGTTTCTCATATTAGAGTAGCCAAGGAAATAGTTCTCCAAAAGACTGCACTAAAAGAAATCAAGATAAGTCAAGAGCTCAGGTACAGGTTGGCGAAAAACCCCTCATAATACCTTTTCCTTATATGCTCCTTCATACATCTGTGGGTCTCCCAGTTCCCTCTGGCCTCGCACCATCTGAGTGTGAGTTTCATTGGTTTCTTAGAGTAAGCCCTATTTTCTCTTTGGCAAAGGTGGTGGTTGCAACCTGAAGTTCAGTTATTTGTCTGAAAACTTGATCTCGGGTTGGACTTCCCAGTATCCCCCAAGCTTGGCAGGTATGAGGGTGGGTGTGGGAACCTCTAGGAGAGATGTGGCTCTTTCTGAGAGCCAGATACCAACTGAGGCTCTTAGAGGCCTCTGTGAGGAGGCCAACTGGACCTGGACTGAGCCTACGGCTTGATCCCATAGAACTTGCCTCTGTATCCAGAGCTAGAGGACTGTCCAGTTTGTGCTGGAACAGTGGGTCTCCTAGAGCAGGCTTCTCAGACTTAAATATGCATACACATCACCTGCTAAATGAAGATTTGGATTCAGTAGGTCTAGGTTATGGGCCAAAAGAGAGTCTGCATTTCCTCAAAAAACTAAAAATGGAACTCCCATTTGACCCAGTGATCCCACTTCTAGGAATATATCCCAAGAAACCAGAAACACCAATCAGAAAGGATATATGCACCCCTATGTTCATAGCAGCACAATTCATCATAACTAAGATTTGGAAACAGCCTAAGTGCCCATCAGCAGATGAGTGGAGTAAAAAACTGTGGTACATCTACACAATGGAATACTACGCTGCGATAAAAAAGTTCTTACCATTTGCAACAGCATGGATGGAACTGGAGAGCATTATGCTAAGTGAAATAAGCCAGTCAGAGAACGATAAATATCACATGATCTCACTCATTTATGGAATATGAACAACACAAACTGATGAACAAAAACAGATCCAGAGACAGAGAAGCATTGATCAGACAGTCAAACCTCAGAGGGAAGGTAGGGGAGGGTGGGGGTAAGGAGGAGAGATCAACCAAAAGACTTATATGCATGCATATAGGCCTAACCAATGGACACAGACAACAGGGGGGTGAGGGCATGAGTGGGGGGATGGGGGGTAATGTGGGGATAAGGACACATAAGCAATAAAGAAATTTAAAAAAATAAAATAAAATTGAAAAGTAAAATAGAGAGAGAGAGAGAGAGAGAGAGAGAGAGAGAGAGAGAGGGACTGCATTTCTCCAGGGTCTGGTGATTTTGCTGCTGCTAGTCCATGGACTGCATTTTGAGTTGCAAGGTCCTACACTAGTGGCTTTCCACCAATACCAGTAGCTACAGCATCACCTGGGAACTTACTAGAAATGCAAATCGTAGGCCCCACCTAGACCTACTGAATCAGATATAGATATGTGGCCCAGCAGTCTACATTCTAATAAATCCTCTAGGTCAGTGGTCGGCAAACTCATTAGTCAACAGAGCCAAATATCAATAGTACAACGATTGAAATTTCTTTTGAGAGCCAAATTTTTTAAACTTAAACTAGGTAGGTACATTGTTATTAACTTAATTAGGGTGCTCCTAAGGCTTAGGAAGAGCCACACTCAAGGGGCCAAAGAGCCGCATGTGGCTCGCGAGCCGCAGTTTGCCGACCACAGCTCTAGGTGATTCTGGTATATGCTAGAGTGTGAGCACCTCTGTTGACATACATCATTGTATGGATTGAACTGTGTCCCTCCCAAAAAGATATATTGACGTCCTACCCTCCAATACCTGTGAATGTGACCTTATTTGGAAATAGTCTCTGTGGATTTAATCATGTTAAGATGAAGTCATTAGGGTGGGCCTTGGTCCAACATGACAAATATCCTTATAAGATGATGACCATGCCCTAGCTGGTTTAGCTCAGGGCTCAGTGGATACAACATCGGCCTGTTGACTGAAGGGTCCAAGGTTTGATTCCAGTCAAGGGCACATGCCTGGGTTTCAGGCTCAATCCTCAGTAGGGGGCGTGCAGAAGGCAGCCGGTCAATGACTCTCTCATCATTGATGTTTTTATCTCTCTCTCTCCCTCTTCCTTCCTCTCTGAAATCAATATATATATATGCAGGGCATTTTTGCACTGGGGGTAAGGGGGGAGGGGGCGGTTCCCTCAGCCCAGCCTGCACCCTCTCGCAGTCTTGGACCCCTAGGGGGATGTCTGCCTGCTGCGGAGGTGGGAGAAGCTCCCGCCACCACTGCTGCACTCGCCAGTCATGAGCCCGGCTTCTGGCTGAGCAGCGCTCCCCCTGTGGGAGCACACTGACCACCAGGAGACAGCTCCTGCATTGAGTGTCTGCCCCCGGTGGTCAGTGCGCATCATAGCGACCAGTCATTCTGCCATTTGGTCAATTTGCATATTAGCCTGTTGTTATATAGGATATATATATAAAAAAGATGACGACCATGTGAAGACAGAGATACACAGGGAGAAGATGGCACGTGATGGTGGTGGCGGAGATTGGAGTGATGCATCTATAAGCCAAGGAATGCCTAAAATGGCCAGAAAAAAACCCAGAAGCTACAAGGGGCAGAGCAGGATTATCTTCTGCATGGCTTACAAGGAGCAAGGCGCTGCCAACACCTTCATTTTGAACTCCTGGCCTCCAGAACTGTGAGTCAATACATTTTTGTTATTTTAAGCTGTTCAGTTTGTGGTACTTTGTTATGGCAACTAGGAGGGACATGGGACTAAACTCCCGCTATTGGAATGTGAGCAGAAGTGATGTGAGCAACATCGGTACCATATTGCTTACAGAGGAAAGGGCTTGTGCTCCATTTTCTGTTTCCTACTGTGTGGGAAACGGCAGCAAGGCAGCAGCCACCTGAGACCAAAGGGGGGAGCCACCATGAGGATGGAAGAGCTGCCCCAGTCCCTGTCTGTCAGGTGACCTCAGGGAGCAGCCTGCATGTCCGCTCTGGACCTCCAGCCTCCAGCCTACCCTTCCAAGAGGGACAATGAAACTTCTGTCTTGAGCCACTGTATCTTTTGGTCTCTTTGCAGAACAGTTAAGCCCATACCTAACTCGTATCCAGGGCCCACCTTTTGGCCTGTCTTTGGCTTAGCTCAAGACCACAAAGGCATTTACCCAATTTGTCATAATCTGCACGTAGTTACAGCATGAGAAATCTCTTAAGTGATTTTTCCAGCATAAATTCATCATGATCCCCATCTGGCTGTCATTTCTTTTAACTCTTCCTCCCTCTTTCTCTGCTCACTTGCTCCTTCTTTCATTGGGCAGGTGCTCTAAATATTTGGAGAATAGCCCGGCCGGCATGGCTCAGTGATTGAGCATCGACCTATGAACCAGGAGGTCACGGTTCAATTCCCAGTCAGGGCACATGCCTGGGTTGCAGGCTCAATCCCCAGTAGGGGGCGTGCAGTAGGCAGCCGATCCATGATTCTCTCTCATCATGGATGTTTCTCCCTCTCCCCCTCCTCCTCCCCCTCCTCCTCCCCCACCCCCTCCCTCTCTCCCTCTCCATCTCCCTCTCCCTTCCTCTCTGAAGTCAATTAAAAAATACTTAAAATTTTTTTTTAATATTTGGAGAACAGAAGTCATGGAGCCATGGGTGATTTTTGCCAGGTCACGATGGGGAGAATGAACTAGCAGAGAAAGGGAATGTGAATGAGATTCTGAGATGAAGATGAAAGCCTTAATCACCTGGAACTTGGTTAATCACAGCTCTTAATGAGAATGTTTCTACCACATCTTTAGAAGGAAGAAAACTGCAACCAAATAATCTTTTTCAACTCCAATGACTACTCTCCACAGCCTGGTATGAGGGGCTGGGGATTTGTCATAATGGCTGTGAGGTTCTTTTCAATCCTGTTTTACTCCTGCTTTGTTAAATTAAAGTGTTCATAATATGGAATGTCCAGTTAAACAAAAAATTCTAAAATGCTATGGACTGTTCATTTTAAAAAACAATGTCCATTTTAAGAATATTATGCCAAAAATATTCTACAAATGTACATAGCTAACTGCACAAGCATGTTCATTTTGGCATTGTTGGCATTATTTAAACATTTGAAACAACCTAATATGTATCAAAAGGAAGAATATTAAATTTAAAAGTATGGTTTATCCTATATATAAGGCAAAGGAGATAGGGCTGTGTGGACTGACCTGCAAAAATGTACATGATATATTTTTAGAAAAATGATTATACTTCTTATAAGAATCAACAACTGATATTTGTGTATATATTTTCATATACCTAGGGAGCAAGGCACTGCCAACACCTTCATTTTGAACTTCTGGCCTCCAGAACTGTAATTCAATGCATTTTGTTATTTCAAGCTGCTTAGTTGGTGGTTCTTCATGTCTATCCTTCCAAAGTAGAAAAGTAGCTTGGAAGGATAGACATAAAGTTATTAATAATGGCTACCTGTGAGGAGTAGAATTAGGGGAGATGGAGTGTGCTTTCCTATTTTACTCCATATGATTCTATACTGTCTGAATGTTTTTATAATAGTAGGAATTCACTGGGACGCAGGGCTCATGCCTATCCTGCTCATTGTCCTTTCATGGATAGACTATAGAGTGATCAATAACAACAGTCAGTCATGGAGTACCTACCATGTGCTGGGCACTGTCCTTCGGACTTTATATGTGTTCATCTATCTAATTTTTCATACATATTCTATGAAATAAGAACTACCATCATCTCCATTTTACAGAGGAGACAGAGGTGCAGAGAGGTAAGCCAGCTGCCCAAGGCGACGACGTGATGGAGCTGAGACTGCACCCAGGCCGCCTGGCTCCAGAGGCTGCTCTTCACCATATCCCCTGCCGTGTGGATTGACTGATGGAATGAACAAATGCTGAAGTTTAAAAAGAGTTTTCTGGCTAAATCTCCAGTAAGTAAAAGAATCAATGAACCAGTAAAGCTCATTCCCAGAGGATTCTGCTTAATCAAGGTTCTACAATTTATCTTTCGTTGCAAGGTAATGGGCTGTTTACACGCAGAGCCTTCCACATGCTGAAAAGAGACTGATGCTAACAGTTGTTGATGAGTGACTGGGAAAGGGCTGAACATTTTAATTTAAAGTAAGTGAAAGAATTAATTGCCAGCAAATTAAAAGGCTTCATCTGCCATTTCTCTGCTCCCCTCTCTTCTGCCTTCCACCCGGAACAATAACAGGGGCTTTGTGGGCACAAGCGTGACGGGCTGGCTTTTCCCTTCCCAGCTGCCTGGTTTGGCAACTTGTGCTTACGTCTGGGGACGGAGGAAAGAAGTCTGTGCTCTAGAAGCATCTCTATTCCTTAAGAGATTGAGGGGACCCTCCCTTCAGGGAAACGACTACAGCGCAGACATGAGTTCCTGAAGCAGAGGAAGTAGGTTTCATCCCATGTGTATCCTCATCATTTGTGTGCCATGATGGAAAAGGCTGAAAATCACTGATTTAAGACAAGCAATACTCATTTCTAAGTCATTCAATTTGTAGGTAGATACATTTACATGATTCAAAATTAAATACACACACACACACACACACACACACACATAAATGTCTGTTTTCCTTGTCTGTCCCCGTGTGTTCACTTCCACTTCACCCTCCCACACAAGCAGCCATGTTAATATTTCCTGTGAATCCTTGCACAGACTTTAAATACACATGCCAGCAAATACAAATTTAAAATGCAATCTCTTTTTTCTACACAAACGAGGGCATGCTATGCATATCATTCTGCATCTTACTTTTTTTTTCATTTCATAATCCATCTTGGAAATCTTTCGACAGTAATGCATGTGAAGTGCCCTCATTCTCTTTTTACAGCATCACAGTATTCTGCTGAATGGATGTACCAGAATGTATTTAACCAACTCTCTATTGATGGGCATTTGAGTTGCTGCCAATGTCTTGCCATAGCATACAATACTGCGATGAATAACCAATTCTTTTGGTTATCACTAACCTTTTCTCCTAAGGGTGGCACCAATTGACACTTGCAACAGCAGTACAGGAGAATGCCCACTTTCTTTATCCTTGACCAACACTGTGCATTCATACACTTAGGTTTTTACTAATATGAGAGGAAAATGGTATCTCACTGTAGGTTGACTATACATATATTTAAGAGCTGTTTGCATTTCCTTTTTCTGTCAACTGTCTCTTTACATTTGTATGCCCAATTTTCTTCTGGGTAACTTTTTCTTACTGACCACCAGGAGCTCTTAAAACATTAAGGACATTAAGCTTTGTGTGTGAAATGAGTTACCAACAATTTGCTCCCAATTTGGAATTTGCCTTACTACTTTGCTCAAGGAGTATTGTTGCCAAGCAAATATTTTTATATTTTTGGATTTTATTTTAAATATTTTACTTTATGACTTCAAGATTTTGTATCATTGTTAGAAATGTCTTCTCTACACTGAATTTATAAAGAGAGTTTTCTTTTAGGGTTTATTTTTTACATTTAATATTTGATGCATTTGGAATGGAGCCTAAAATAATGCACTTCACATATTCAGTGTGAATCTGAAGAGTGTGGCCAGGTCAGAAGGATGTTCCCACGTGGGCTGATGGCTGGAATCAAACACACTGAGAAGATTCTCATGGCTTTGCCATGCTCTTCATGTGTCACTGCCCACCCAGCCACAGTCCTTTGGTCCAGGGTGAGTATCTGACCCACAACAGGTCAATCCGATCCCTTCTCAGGAATTTCAGAACTTGGGATCAGAATGAAAATCAGTTCTCGGTGGAGGCAGTCATAAAGGTGAATCTTGGAACATCCATGGGCCAGGCTCCCTCCCACACAAGATAGCCAGGCACCAATGAAAGAGTGAAACCAACTCAGAGAAAAAGGCAGCGACGGAATACTACTCAGCAATGAAAAAGGAATGAACCATAGATACACACAACAGCGTGAATCAGTATGAGTGAAAAAATCTAGACAATATAAGTACTTCCTATGTGATTCCATTTATACAGAACTCTTGAAAATGCAAACGAATCTACTGTGACAGAAAGCAGATCAATAATGCCACAAAGAGAAGGATCAGGAGAGGTATGGGGGCGGTGGGAGGAGGAATTACGAGCAGGCACAGGGAAAATCTGGGTGTGATAGGTGTTCACTATCCTGATTGTGGTGATGGTTCCATTTCAGAACTGAACAAAATGCACCTCCCAGCGTCCCTCCCCAGAGCATCCCCAGCACTCCCTACTGCCCTGGCAGGCATCTAACTCCAACCACACCAGGCATACTTGCCCTTGAGTAAAGCTATCCTATCTGTCCACCTGACAAACTTCTAACATATTTAAGTCTAACTCAAATGTTACCTTTTTATAGCTTTATTTGGCCGTCTTAGGCTGAATTAATTGCTCCTTCATCCGTGTTCCCATAGCTCTTATCATCTCTGTTGTGGTGATAGATGAGTCTGTCCTTCCCATAAAATGATAAACTTCTGAATAGCAGGAAGTGTGTCTTAATTCATCTTTACAAACCCAGAACCACCAATAATTCACAAAATGTAGCAGGTGCTTAATTAATGTCTTTTCATTGATTTAAATGGAGGGGAATCAAAATAGATCGATGGTTTTTGAGTCTTTTTGAACACCCTTTAATACAACTCTTTTTAAAAAGAAAATGTTACAAGGAATCTCAATATATAAGTCAGATAAAGGCGGAACGATCTGGTTGAAGAGTAAATGGGTTTGATCCGGAGGCTGTTTTATCATTCTGGTTTTCCATAGTTTTTCTTCCTATCTGCACATGTTTAAGATATTTGCTTTTATGCCACTTCCTCCATTTCCTCATCAGCTCCACAACCTTCTCCACTCACCCGCTCTAGAAGTACCCATAACCCTCCTGGGTCACAAGAGACCCAAAAAGACAACTCCCCTGTTTTCCCAGGCACCCTTGCTCCCAGCTTTCCTGTGTCATAAGGAATTCCCAATTGGGGGGGGCGGGGTTGGACAAAGACATTCCTAATCACTAAGACAGTCCTTATACAGGGGCCTCTGGATATTTGCTCAAATTACCAAGCCAGTTTCCAAAAAGTTACGTGAAAGAACAAGTTTATCTCCAAAGCATGGAGGAGTCGGGGAGCTAAGCCATTGCTGTTGGTGCTGCCTTCATTTATTCTTCCTGCGTGCAGAGTCTTAATTTAAAACTTGGAGTCTGTGTTCCTTCATTTCCAGAGATTCACTTTATAGAGCTGGTATTACTTTCTTCTGTCTTGTATTAATTCTCCCTGCAGTTTTATAAACAAAGGTGGTTCAATATAAAACCCAGCTGGCTACACTGGGGACCCGGAGGGAGTACTCACACCATGTGTGGCATACAGAATTTACGATAAAGATAAAACGGAAGCAATTTCACTGTGTTTGTGGGATAAATGAGGGCACTGGACCAGATGATCGCCAGGGCTCCTCCAACCTTGTGTGTTTATGATTTCCGGGCAGATGAGGACGCAGAGTAGGTTTTGGGTGAATTGTGTAAGAAATAAATTGTAGCCCTAGCCGGCTTGGCTCAGTGGATAGAGCGTCGGCCTGTGGACTGAAGGGTCCCGGGTTTGATTCTGGCCAAGGGCACGTGCCTGGGTTGTGGGCTCGATCCCCAGTGGGGGGCGTGCAGGAGGCGGCCGATGGATGATTCCCTCTCATCATTGATGTTTCTCTCTCTCCCCTCTCTCTTCCTCTCTGAAATCAATAAAGAAATATATTTTAAAAAAAAAGAAATAAATTGTATTTTGAACAAATGAATACAATCTAATGGCAATAAATCTCAGGGGAAAAAATATTTCAAGAATCATCTTCAATGTCTCCTTTCATGTACAGTTTCATTTTTTAATTATTTTTCTTACTTTCTAACAAATGCCACTGGCATGGGTTTTAAGTGAGATTCAGCAAATGGTGTGTCTACTTGTGAACTCTTCCAGACCCCCCAGGAACTCCCCCCAGGACAGAGACCACAGGACAGACAGCCATGATGCAAGGTCAGTAGGACTGAGTAAGAACAGGAGAGGACTTTTCCCAGCTGCTAAAAATGTACAGAAAGAGGGAGTTTCAAAATGCAATTGCCCAGACCATTAAGATTTTATGGTTAGGTTACCAGGCTTGATTCCAAGAGCCATTTAACCCAAAATATAATATAAGAGAGCCATTAAGAACTTTACTTTGATCTATTTAGCCTCATTTATAGCCTCATTTTTTGGGGGAAAAATACCCATTTCGTGTTTCCTGCTAGAATGCTGTGAATATTCTTCCTCAGCCCGGAGGTAGACATAGACCTGCAGTGTTGGGGACAATTGTGAGCAGATGGTCCCAGCTACCCAATTCATGCAAGCTTTATATCTGCCTAAGAGAAGACAACATTGTTCCCAACTAGGGAACAAGAAAAAGTTACCTTAAAGGGTGGAATTCTGAATGTCAACTCCCCCCTCTTGCTTAAATTATTCTATAAATCAAATATTCACGAAGGATTGCTTATCTCTGTATTAATTTAGAATCCTGTTTTATGACCATGATTGAGGACTCAAAGGTTATTTTGCTCTTTGTTATAATTAGTAAGTGGTTTTATGTTCCTTGATTATGATAAATTTGTTTTCAAATTTCAATATAATATCTAAATTGATCATTATCACAAATAATGTCAGTACTTGACTATCAGTGTTCTTCTCTCAGCAGAAATAAATGATCCAAATTTTTTAAACAAATGTATTGTGGGTTTCCTTTTTAACTAATGGAGGAGAAACAAAAAAACAGAATGATAAAGTATATTTTGAACCAAACTCGAGCTCAATCATTCATTCAACAAACATTTATTGAGTACCAACTACTGGGCTGAGTCCCATGGAGCACACAATAAATCACACTTCCTGCACTCATGGAAGTCATGAATTACAGGAAAGAAGACATATAAATAAATAACTCTGAGAAAGGTAAAATGAATAAGTACTGAAAGAAATGACAGAGTTCTTTGGGCAACAAAGGAGGGGGAGAGGGCACCCAGCTGAGACAAGAGACATTCCCTGGAGAAATGGGTGCATAAACGGACCCCTGTTAGAGGCAGGACCTAAAGTGATGCGAGGGAATGGAAAACCACTGATGGATGGTGTAACGGAGCAGAAACTTCATTTCTTTAATGTGACCTTTCCTCCTTTCCTTTTGATTCAAACTGGCCTTGTCCTGCCAAAGAGCACCCCGACTTACTGCCTCCCCCTCCCTTGCACGTCCACTCTGTCAATCATTAAGCCCTCAGGACAACAAGGTTCTGGTCAGCATCAAATAATCTTAAGAACAAAGCCTTGAGCCTGTTGACCACAGAGACAGGGTTTCAGCCAAAGTAGAGACAGCATCTAGGCCTCAGCTGTGTTTTGGCTCCAGAAAGACCCCAATGACCACATCCTTGAGAAACCAGACGAAGTAACGCCATGGCTGCTGCAATGATCAACTGCCCCTACTCTAGCGCTGACCAATCAATAGAAACCACGACCCTAACACTCTTGTCCCCTATATAACCCATCCCCTAGAAGCCATCGGGGAGCCAGGTCTTTAAGCACCAGCTTACCTGTGACGCCAGGCCTAGCATCATTTCCTCAAACAATAAACCCTTACTCTCTTGGCTGCAAACTCCTGCTCGAATTTGACTGGGCTTTGAAACAAACGCCTTTAGTCCGGTAACAATCTATAATAATAAAAGTGTAGTATGCTAATTAGACCGGACAGCCAAATGACCTTCGGGACGTCCTTCCAGTCAACCTTCCGGATGAAGCCAAGGCTGCCAAGAGCCGAGCCCCTTGCACGAATTTCGTGCATCTAGCCTCTAGAAGTCATTTTAGAAAGAGGAAGTAACAGGGATAAGCTGAGTGATTTAGAAAGCAGTCAGATACTAGCTCAATAACGACTGTAGTGATTCCAATGAAATAGAGATGCTTGAACCATATGAGACTGGTGTGAACAGAGAGGGGGGCCAAAGTTTTCTACCCCCCAAATATGCCTTTTGGGATATTGATTATTTTAAACTGGTTATTTTTAAGAAACAAAGACTCAGAACCTTTGACCTTCCCCCTTACCTACCTAAAGGAATTCAGATGGAAAAACCTGCCTAAAGGAATTCAGATGAAAAATTCCTTTCCCCATTGTAGTTGGTGCTTCTTTCAATGGGGAAAGGAATTCAGATGGAAAGGAGCCGTTCACTGTACTAGTAGCTATTCATTTTAGCAATTCACTTTAGCATATTCACCTTGGCATATATGAATTCCGTGTGGCTGACAGGGAAAAATCTGGCAAAGCCTGTTTGTTAGACTCCTCTCTGTGTCCCATTGTTTCTGGGTGGCCTGACAAGAATTTGTTTACCACTTGTTTGCTCTTTCTCATCTTCCTGTGAGTTGCCTTCCTCCGCTTTGAAGTCCAAACCACCAGCCCCATTTCTCCTCCACTCAAGATGGCATATAAGCCTCAACCACCTCGTTTGTCCTCCGGGTCCCATATTCTTGCAGAATCCCTATTGTGAACATATGTAGTGAGTTGGTTATTTTCTCCTGTTAATCCGTCTCATGTCAATTTAATTCTGAGATGATCCAGAAGATCTGAGAGGGGAAACTTTTCCCTCCCCCACATTGGAAACTAAGGAAAAGGGGGCTTCAGGGTCTTACTTGTCTTGGTTCCTAACGCCTCGTAAGGAACATCGTAAGCTCATAACAAATATTTCTTGGGAGATTATTGAAAGATGAGGCGTGGGAAAAGCCATTAAGTGGTATAATTAAGAGGTTGCTGGGTAATGAGGTGGAGGGTGGGGTTATTAGGTGGAGGGTGGGGTTATTAACCAGGTCAGGGGCATGGAGGAACTTGCAGTGGCAATTAGGAAAGTCAGCAGTGGAGAGTGGACTTTGGCGTGGCTGAGCTGATACAGACGACAGAGAGGAGGAGCTTGAGTCCAGGGTGGTACTAGGACAAGTGAATAATGGCTGATACCTAAAGGAAGCACCATAATTATTATTAGGAGTATAGGGTCATACAACTCTTAATGGCCATTTGTAAGCTGCCTGCCACAGGAGAACAAAAGACCAGGAAAATCTTGCTGAACACCAGGAGTCAGACCACATAAGGAATTGAAACTGTCCTAAAGACTCCTGATCGCACACCTGCATCCATCTACATTCCCAGGCCACCACCTCAGCCCCCAAACCCATTGATGACAAAAGCTTCCCGCAAGTGACTACACGTAAGGATGAAACTCCAGCTCCTGGGTGCTGCCATCATCGACCCAATATCCCCTTGGCTCCATGCTATGCAGCCCTTCCCTTTGGGTATCCCATCCCCCCCCCTTTTTTAATGAATTAATTTTTTCTTAAATCACCATCTAAGATGGCTCTTTAGCCTGCCTGTGTGCACCACCCATGCTAAGCTTTCAATTATGTGCTGAATGATTCTTTTTCAATCTCTTATAGGGCCGTCTATGTGAGTATGTATGCGTAGATGTATTTGTGCTTACACATTTGTGGGGATTTGAATCCATGAGGGTAGTGTTTGTTAAAAGGAAATAGTGTTTTTATCTACGAGGATATATATATTTGTACCAGTAATTGTGGTTGCTTGACCAACTTTCTCCCTCTCTTCTTTCTTCTCTCCTTCCCTCCTTTCTCCCATTCTTTGCCACCCATTTTCAAAAGGTTCTAATTTAGATATCCTAATAATCAAAAAGGGAGTACAGCAATTTGACAAAGCCATACCTTAACAAGGCCCAGGGACGAATGGGAGTGGGTGCTGTTTTCAAGCTGAATTGGTGATGTAAAGTGTTTCAAAGGAGCCTGAACCCACTTTCCCACTGATACGTCAGTGTGTTAGTGTAGGTAGCTAGATATTAATAAAGGAAGGGAGCAAAGAGAAAGGGGCATTAAGAAGCATAATCAACTAGGAAGCATAAGCCTGCTTCGCTAGGAGGCTGCAGCTTCAGTCACACCCCAGGGGACCTCTCAGTCCCTGGTGTGGGCAGCAAGGACCATTAACTGGTCATTACTGGGGGTAGGGATAGAACAATAATGGGGAAGTTCCTCTGCTGGGTGCATACCCACTAGAAGCCAAAATGGCACGGAGGGAGGTACTTCCACTTTGAGGCATGCACAGTAGGAACTAAGATAGTGACCATAAGGGGGAGTGTCTAGTCTGGGAAAAGGATCGGATTGGATAAGGAACATAGAACCCTGGAGGATCTAGGAAATGGATTGGTTATGGGAAAGACTGGGAAATTGATCAGTTACTTTGAAGAAGCACCTGGCCCCCCCACACACACACAAACTAGCCCCGTTTATTCACACGTTCTTTCTCCATAGCAACCATGTGACCCTAGCAGCCGCCTGTGCCCTGGCAGCCGGGTGGACCAAGCTGGAGCACGGCTGGGAAAACAGACTAAGCTAGCCGATGGGGACAGAGACATGGACTGAACCAATGGCACAAAGTGTCTGGACACAGGCCTATTTCTGGGCCTGATGAAGACGAGGCTGAACTTTTTCCATGGCACAACAAATGAAGATGAGACACGGGGAACCTGGGGGCAGCCTTCTATTTCCACCCAAATAAATCTTACCACGCCACTCCTCCCATGCGTGGGTCTCCTGGAAGCTTTCCTTGATAATCCATGAAAGAATCCAATCCCACCGGCAAGAAATTGCCTGCCCTTCCTGGGAGTGTGTTTCTAAGCAAAAGCAAACTTTGGTTTCCCTTCTACCTGTGCTCTCTTTGAACTAATTTGATCAGAAAATATGATCTCAGAAGGCTTTCCCCAACCCAATCAACAGCATCCATTATCACTTAGTGGATAGAAACCTAAAAAAGTAGTTCAAAAGTGTAACATTTAATCTTTTTCAGAGTGGCCCACTACATTAAAGTATCTCATAAAACAAGGCTACCTTCCAAATCTCTGTTGCTATAAAATTACCTTTAAATAAAATATCATAGACTTTATGTCTTGACATAAAAACTATCTTCCTGCTCATAGACTAATAAAATTTCCTGAATTTCAGTACATGCCGTATCTAATAGAGTAATGACTTTTAATCAATCAAGCTGCCTACTCTATGCAGACTTAATAGTAGCGCAGCTAATACCATGCCAGAGGAGTGCCTCGCCTGTTTTTAATGACCTCATATCAAATGGCTAAGATCCTCCCTTGAGAAATAAGTTCTAATTTAAATATCCCTGGCAATCAAGAGAGAGTATTTACATTTAATTTAGAAAGTTCCCAAGGTCTAAGTCAGCCGTTCTTGACTATAAAAATGTGTGGGGACACTATGGTTGTCACAGTGACTAGGAGATGCAATTGGCACCAGTCACATCAAATCTCTTAAAGTCATCCACCAGGCGGTTTCAGGTCTACATGCATTTGTTGCCTCTTCCTACAATGACCTGTCCCCCTGTGTCGGTTATTATTATTATTATTATCATTATTATTATTATTTACATAATATAAAATTTAGCATTTTAACTATTTTAAAGGGTACAATTCAGTGGTATTTAGTACATTCACTAATTGCGCAACCATTATCAGTACCTAGTTCCAGAACATTGTCATCACCCCAAAAGGAAACCCTGAAACCATTAAGCAGTTACTTCCCAATTCCCCCCCAAATCTTCTGGCAACCACTAATCTGCTTTCTGTCTTATGGATTTGCTTATTCTAGACATTTTAAATAGATAGAATCACACAATTTGTGGCCTTTGTGTCTAGCTCCATTCACTTAACAGAATGTTTTCAAGGTTCATCCATGTTGTAGCATATCAGCACATCATTTCATATTATGGACAAATAATATTCCATTGTATGAATATATTTTATTTTGCTTATTCATTCATCCATTGGTGAACATTTGGGTCGTTTTAACCTTTTGGCTATTGTGAATAGTGCTGCTATGAATATTTGTGTACGAAGTTTATGTTTGCACCTGCTTCAATTTGGGGGCAAACATAAACTTTGGAGTGGACTTACTAAATCATATGTTTATTTTATGTTTAGCTTATTGAGGTGCTACCAACCAACTGAGCATCTTTTTTTAATGTTCTCCCTAGGATATGTTTATTGATTTTTAGAGAGAGAGAGGAAGGGAGAGAGAAACATCAATCGGCCACCTCTCATACGCAACCTGACCGGGGATCAAACCTGCAACCTAGGTATGCGCCCTGACCAGGAATTGAACCTGCAATCTTTTGATGTATGGCCTACCAACTGAGCCACCCTGCCAGGGTCAACTGCGCATCTTGTAAGACAACCTCTTTGAAGTCTTTCTTGGCCTGTTCTTCCCCCTTCCACCCAAGATAGCCCTCCTCCTATGTATTACCACTCTTGCCAATGTACACATCTCCCCGAGCACCTGAACTTGAGTTTAATAACCTTATATTACCTGCCCCGTTAGTGGACTAACTCCTTGAGTAAAGAACCAGGCATTATTTTTCTTTGTATTGTTTGTTTACTGCAATTCGGTGAATTGTAAGCTCTCAATAAATCTTTGCTGGGAAAATGACAGTTCTCAGTGCAGAAAAGACTTAGCTCCAAAGAGGGTGACTTTTCATTAGGGGAACGAATTACTTTTGATGCTATAAAGGGGTAATTGCTGGTTTTAACTTTAATTGCTGGGGCTGTGTCAGCACACCCAGGTTGCTATTATATTTTTATGCTACAGCTTTTGGACCTTAAGATTCATTTGCAAAATCTATCTAGCAGCCAAGTGACCTCAACAATGTGGGAGGAAATTCTCAGAACTTCATCTTCGAATAAGTCTGAGCTGCTGGGCTCCTCCACGGCTACGGTGATATCGGAAAATGCTGTATTTTATACGCCATAGTTTTGCCTAGAGATAGTTAGAGAAATTTTGACAATCTTGCAAAAATCACAGTGTTTTAATTAAATTGCTTTCAAAGTTGCTTTACTTAATGGGTCATAGGACAAAGAATTTCCTAATGGAGTGAAAACAAATGGGGGGGGGGGTGGCTTCTCATGTGAGCGTCCTGTAATTGGAACCACCAATCAGAGGCGTCACGTGACGGCTCCCTGGTGGAATGATTTTTGCCTCTAAGTCAGCATACAAAATTAAATGCTGAAAAAGGGTTGACTTTCCAAGTGCAAAACTGCTGAGAGTCAGACAGAGAAGTATGAGGCATGGCTTCTGCTTGCTGAGAGTTTATAATCTAGCTGAGGAGGTAAGAAATAGACACATAAAAGATGATTATCAATTTAGGAGCATGTAAGAGCTAAAGGAGTAACAGAAACAATTGGTGGCATCAGGCGGTATGGGGTGGGGGAGTAGGGAGAGACGCTACTTGCGCAGTCCATGCTACTTGCACAGCACAAGAGGTAGCTGAGACAGGCAGAGAGGCTGTAGCTCTCCAAGTAAAGAGCATGATGCATATCAAGAAAAAGCAATGGCTAAGGACCATCGAGTAAATGAGTCTAAATGGAACACGATATTCAGTAAGGGAAGAGGGGGATACAAGAATGGCACAGGTAACTTGGGAACCAGATTTTTAAAAAGCATTGAAAAGAAAAATTAGTTTAGACCTTATCTGATAGGAACTGAGAAACTCAGCTTCTGAGTTGGAAAGTGACATGTTGACAGGTAGAGCTACGAATAAATAACCTAACAAGGTTTATAGACTGGCTTACAGGGAGAGAATAATGGAAAAGGGAAATAAGTTAGGAGACGAATGGGGTAGTCCAGCTGAGAACTGAGAACGTGAACTAGAACAGTGGCAATGGGGATATGAGAAGGAGGCAGTAGGAGGTGGAGGGATAAAATTGGGTTTTCATTAGTTTTAGAGAAGCATTATAAAGCGTTGGTTTTCCTGTTTAATATATCTATTTCTATTTCATATGTTCTAGACACTTCTCTATTGGAAATCAGGACCTCCTACTCCACAACATGCCACTTTGGTTTAAGGGTTATCTTGAGCTGAGGACAATTAAGAAATAGACATAGGAGAAACTGTCTGCCTCCCCCTTACTGCCTAAAAGCAGGGCATACATTTCCCTGTGTAAAGGTGTCTCCTTCTCCAGCACCATGAAGAGAACACTTTCAATCACTGGAGATGACTGGTATCACTGAAGACAGCAAGCAGTACCTTGAGTTTGCATAACAAACCTTACTGAGCAACCTTTAGCTACCGTACTTTTCCTAGTCACCTTCCCACAATTTACTGTCCCTAGAAGCCCAAACTACCCCCACCTTTCCATTGTCTAGTCACCACTCCATGATTTATCACTGTGTTAAAGTAGCATATAGGCCCCTGTGTCTAACCCCCTTTCATGCAAAATGATACCTTCTCCTGTTAACTTGTCTTTTATCAGTTTAATTAGCAGTCTCTGGGGAACTAAACCTAAGAGGATAAAGGAAAAGTTTTCCCTCCCCTACACTGACCATTCAACAACGCCTTCAAGCAACTGACCAATACCCAATCAGGTGACCACTTTCATTTATAGTCTTGATCCCAAATCTCAAGTGGATCCTAAGGGCTGCTGGGCAATCTGAATGCATTACTCTAGTAAATTCACTGGAGTGTGAGCTCTCCGTGGTCAAGGATTTCGGTTCTGTTCACTGGTCTATTTCAAGAGCCTAGAATGGTACCTGGCACATAGCATGTACAGTGAATGTTATGGACAAGCATTTCCCACTTTCTTCTCTTTTCAAAGACCTCAAACATTTTCATTGCAATTTATATTCTCCTCGGAATTAATCTGAGGAGAACCACGTACTCCCACAACAAAGGCAACCACCCCCCCTTGCAAGCTTTCTCATATTTGCTTCTTCCCATTTATCACAAAGGACAGCTTCCCCTGGCTCCAAACTACAGCTGACTCGCCCAATTGTACACTGCATCCCATCCCCTCCTGCCTTCTTGAGACTTTGCTCCTGCTCGGGAAGTTCTATAAGGGCAAGAAATGCAAGCCCCTGGATCTAGGGCCCAAGAAAAGGGGTCCCATGTGCCGCTGGCTCAACAAGCATGAAAAGAACCTGAAGACCAAGAAGCAGCGGCAAATGGAGCAACACTAACCACTGCGGAAGTATATGTTCAAGGTCTGAGCATGACGGCTTCAATAAAGCACACACAGGCTGATACTATGTAAAAAGAATAATATTCATCCTTCGTTTCCTGAGTCACTTTCCAACTCCCATATTCTGTCCATTACCCCCTTTGATTTTTGTCTGCATTTGCTTATTGTCTGTCTCCTCCCAACAGCATGAATGTTCCATTGGAGCAAGAACCCGGTCTTATTCACCACTCTAAGGCCACAACCTAGAATAGTTTCTGGTACCTAGTAGGTATTGCTGCAAGTTCGGTTCCTTGGGGAGGAGGCTCTGAGGTGGAAATTCCTTCATTTCTGAAGGGAGATCTGAGAGGCACATCACAGTGTCTTCTATTGTCTAGTCACTATTCCGTGACTTATCACTCTTTGTTAAAGTGGTATATAGGCCCCTGTGTCTAACCCCCTCAGTAGCACTTAAGAAAGTGGTTGAAAAGGTGAACTTATTGAGATTCAAGAACAGAACAGATGGGGTAAGGGTTCAGGACATACAACAGAGGGAGGAACTGAGAACCGGGCGAGTGAATCCTCATGCTCCGTGTCCTCCATGTGCCTGCCTGGTGCGTGTGCTCTATGGGAGATAATGTTGCAGACCATGTGACCCCTGCCCTCCAGAATGGAGCCTAGACACAAACACCCACGGAACAGAGCAGCGTGTTACGCAAAGTAGTGCTTACAGAGGGAAAGAGAGGGGGGCCCCTTCCAGCGAGGGGGTGAGGAGAAAGGTTGAAGGCCACACGGGAGAAGCTTCTGAAGCCTTGAAAGAGGGACAAGGTTTGGCAGAGCCAAGCAGGAGGAAAGGCGTCTGGCTGGCTATGAGGTCGTAGCAGGTCAAGGGCTCAGATGTAAGAAATCCTGGGCCGTGGGGTCAACAATCCTCTCTCCTCTCCTCTGGTACTTAGAGTTGGCATCTTCATTGCACATTAATCCCTCCAATGTCACACAACGTGTGTTTCAAGTTAAATCTTAAAAGAGGAAAGTGTTGCCGCTTTACCCACTGATTCTATCAGCCTCAAGGGGGCGATTAGTAAGAGTTCTAAGTGACTTGTTCTATTTCTAAAACTGTAATGAGCCAGTAAATCCAATCATCCAAGCTATTACACTGTCCATTGTATTTGGGAAACAGAGTGTAATATATAAAGAAAAAAACACACCTTTCTCAAGAGAAATCAGTGGAGCAGGTAGCTGAGTCCCTGGTTTTAAAAGCTTAGAATCCAATAGGTGTGAAGATCTTCACTAGTGTAACCTTACAGATGGGGAAACTGAGCACAGGAAGGCGAAAGGCCTTCCTCAGGGTCACACATCAGATCAGTGTCAGAGGTAAAACCTAACAATGAACACACAGCCCCCAGGCCTCTTAAATGACCCCCTAGTTCTTTGGCCAGGGCTCCTCAAAGGATGCCTGTTTCCCCCCTTATTTCCAAGCCCAAGATAACATAATCAGGTTAACAAAGAAGGGTTCTCTCTCTCTCTCTCTCTGTCTCTCTCTCTCTCTCTCTCTCTCTCTCTGTCTCTCTCTCTCTCCTGCTCTCGCTCTCTATAACATGCTCACCCTGCTTGCTTGTATGTTTTGTGTACAAATGTAGGTCTAGCAGCCACCTGGGGCCCACAGCAGACTGCGCAGACGCCAAAGGACTAAGCTTTAATAAGGCACAGAATCTCTGCACACTGGTCTTTGTTCTGGGCTTGAAGACAAGGCTGGACTTTTTCCATTTCGGGATGGAAGGAGATGAGATATCAGGAACCTGGGGGCAGCCTGTATTTCCACTCAAATAAATCTTACCACGCCACAACCTCCCATATGTGGGTCTCTCGGAATTCTATCCTTACGATCCCATAAAAGGACCTCACTTCCACCAGCAAGAGAATGACATTAGCTCAGTTAGCGAGGAGTCTGTTTACCTGTGGTTCATGAATGGCCAGCTGAGAAATAAACAACTATGGGTTTTATTGTTGGGTAAGAGATGATTTACAAGGCCCTGGCAGAAGTAACCAGACTTGGTTCTGATGGAAAAAAGAAAATAAGGTTGTGATTTCTGAGAGCAAAAAAGGGGTCACTTGAAACCACAGTTCCAGCTTGAGATTCCTGCTTGGCCTTGTGTTTTCCTGACAGCTAACCAATTTCTGTTTGCATAACCTAATCAACCTGAATAGCAACTTCCTCATATGCTTCTAAAACAGTCTCGTCTCCCGTCCTTACACTAGAAGTGGATCCACTATTTCTTAAGTAACTAGATCCTTTTGTTCAATGGCAATCTCAGACTTTATGTTGGAATGTGTGGGATATCTTGTGACCACACCAGGGACAAAGATGAGAACTGGGTGCCAACACTGGTCACAGCAGGTTCAATTCCTGGTCAGGGCACATACAAGAATCAACCAATGAATGCATAAATACGTAGAACAGCAAATCAATGCTTCTCTCTCTCTCTCTCTCTCTCTCTCTCTCTCTCTCTCTCTCTCTAAAAATTAATTTTAAAAAATTTTAAAGCATAACCCACGGACATAGACAATAGGGTGGTTGAAGGCCTGGGGCAGGGGTTGGGGGTGGGAGGGCAGGCTAGAAGGGGTCAATGGGGAAAAAAGGGGACATGTATAATACTTTCAACAATAAAGATTTTTTTAAAAAATTTTAAAGGAAATAAGTCCTATTGTTCTTCTAGTACGTTTGTGCCTCATTAATTACACTTAAACGCTGACCCATTTGGAATGTATCCTTGTGTTCACTTCACACTTACATTTCTAACTAACACACGGCCCTCTTCTATTGGGAAGGTTGTTATATCAGACAGGAGAGGCAAAGTTATATCCAATAACAAACAGCTCCTAAATCTTAGTGGCTTTAGCAAGGAAGGTTTCTTTCAAGCTCATGCCACATGTCCATCGTGGTTCAGCACAAGCTCTGCTCCGCATCAGCTTTACTCTGGGGCCCAGACTGCGAGCCCCCGTCCATCTAGAACACTGCCTTTCCCACGCAGGAGAGAGACCATGACCACGCACACCGTGCCTCCTACAGCTGCCTTCAAAAGTGACACGTGTCCCTTTCAGTCACATTCACTGGCTAAAGTGAGTCACACAACCAATCCTGATGCCAACGGGATAGAGAAGTACAATCCTCCTCTGAGGAGGAACGATAAATATTTGGGACCAACATTTCAATCCTCCATCATTGTCCTTTCTGTTAATGTGCAGCTTTGGGAAAGGCCACACATGGAGCCTGAAGTAGGCTGGGGACCTCATCTCACCAGCTGGGTCCGGAATATCATCACTGGCCTGGGGTTACGCATGTCAGAGCCAAAACAGCCCCACCCCCAACCTTTCTCCCCCAGGTCTCCTATTCTGCTCAGAGCAGAAGGCACGCATGTAGTTTGGAGAAGCAGAGTATAGAAAGGGAGGGGGAACAGGCTTCACCTACAGACTGTTATGGATTGAACTGTGTCTCCCCCACAAAAAAAATATATTATAGCCCTAACCCCCTAGTACCTCAGAATGTTATCTAATTTGGAGACAGGGTCTTTACAGAGGTAGTCAAGTTACAATGAGGTCACTAGGATGGGTCCTGACCCAGTATGACTGGTATCCTTACAAAAAGGGGAAATTTGGACACAGACTCATTCAGAGGGAAGATGCTAAGAAGACACTGGGGAAAACAGCCATCTATAAGCCAAGGAAGGAGGCCTGGGACAGATCCCTCCCTCACAGCCTTCCAAAGAAACTAACCCTGTGATTTCAGACTTCCAGCTTCCAGTATTGTGAGACGATGAATGCCTGCTGCTTAAGCCACCCGGTTGGTGGTACTTTGTTACAGCAGCCCTTAGCAAACTAATACCGGGAACTTCTCCAATTGCTTACTAGGGGCTGTCTGGATGCTATTTTGAAAGAGTTTCTAGAGCAACACTAGACTAGCAGGAAAGAGAGCCATGGTCAACTGGTAAGGTCTTCCATGAATGTGAGGGTGGGACAGTATTAAATTTAGAGTCGCTGACCAGAGCATGCAGGCTCCAGCACATTGTGACCCTGTGATGGCACCAGGGGTCCCACAAACTTATGAACAGGTGAACTGATGGGCAGGGCTGCCGGGAGTCCATACCTGAGGGCTTCGCTGAAGGATGAGGGAGGGGAATGGAGAGCAAGGATGGCACCTGCCTGGATATTGGTCCCCTGCCTGTCTGCTGATGAAGCAATCAGTCCCTCCCCAATAATAGAGCTCTAGCAACTGGCCAAAGAAAGTCAAAGTCTCAAACAAAATGACAGCTCCTGAATATTTTACAAGATGTCAACTTCCCTTTCAATTAGCCTTTTTGAAATGTGCTGTATTAAGACCACAAGGTCTGCTCTTCCCAGCTGGGCTGAGTATTATGGCATTTCTTCGGCTCTAGCAGAGTATCATAAGGTTCCAAAGCCTTGCTAACTACAAGGTATTTCTCAGAGCAGGTTTCAGAGTGCACTAGAGAAATATTGATGAAAAGGCCCAGAGGTGTGGGTGTAGTCGTTGCTTTCAGCAGGTGAGGGCTCTCTTTATTTCCTTCCTGCAGGCAGATTCAACAATAAACCTTTTTTTCTTAATTTAAACTCTGAGGCATTAGTGTGTGTGCATGTGTATGTGCGCACGTGTGCATGTGTGTGTGTGTGTAAATGTTTTAGCATGCTGGGAGCTCCATGGAACACCATTCCAATCTGGAAGCAAGAGAACACTTTTGCTACAGGTACCAGGGTTCACATAGCAGGCTCCCAGCAATGGTAGTAATGTGAGGTCTCATCTGAAGTGACTTCAGAGGCAGTGACCCTCAGAGAGAAACTTGGAGCAGAGTAAAATGAAAGGACAATGTAACTATTGTTTATGTAACCAACACCCCAAAGTAGTGGCTCAAAGCAACAATCAGTTTACTTGCCCATGATTATGCTGGTCAGTAATTTGGGCTGGGCTCAGCTGGGTGGTTCTTCCATTCATCCAAGGTCATTCACGTGGCTGCAGTTAGCTGTCAGGTGGCCAAGGGCCTTGTTATGGAGGGGACACTCAGGACACTCATCTCTGCTCCACAGGCTTTATCACAAGGTGGTGGAAGAGTCCTCAGCAGCCAGAGAGGGCAAAGCCCACGTGCACATGTCCTTTTCAGGCCTCTGTTTACATCACACTTGCTCATGTCCCAAGGTCAAGCCCAGAGTCAGTGTGGGAGGGGACTGCACAAAGGCTTAGTACAGACACAAAGGCATGATTCCTTGGGAGCCTTCAGTGTAAAGAATCTTCCAGTTTGCTTTTCTGAGAACCTTTGTAAACTGTCCTGAGACCCTCAAAGGTAAAAGTGCCGACAGCCGGAGGTTCTACCTTAGGAGGTAGGTTCAAGAGCTGGTGAGATCTTTGTTATTTTCATTACTATGCTCCCGTCTGTACACACAGGCAAGTAGGTCTGGGGAAACTGAAATCATTGACCTTGAACTAATCCCTTCATCTCTGAGACTCAGTTTCCCATTTGTAAAACACAACCCATAGGGTTATGGAAAGGATCACATGAGCTCCCTGGCCTTTTGTGAAAAGTGCAGATGCTCTTATATCAGCCAGGATAGGCTACGGGGGAAACTTTAGGCTGGTGCACGGGGGAATGCACAGACATTCAAGGAGAACATAGAGCTCCAGGTGAGTGGGCTGTTTAAATCATTTTTAAAAAATTCATGAGAAGACCTTTTGGTTCCAGATAACATTAACTTAGTCTCTCCCTTTCCTTCATCCATCCTTCCTTTCTCTCTCTCTCTCTCTCTCTCTCTCTCTCTCTCTCTCCCCCCTCCCTGCTTCCCTCCCTCTCTCTCTCCACCCGCCCCTTCCCCCAAGACAAAGAGAAAACAGATTTTGTATGTTTCACACATCTGCTTTACTTTTTGTTCTAGCCCTAAATTGTTTCTCTATCTCATCTGCTTTACTTTTTGTTCTAGCCCTAAATTGTTTCTCTATCTCATATGCAACTTGTTCTCTCCTGCATCTAATAGCCTCAATCCAGTTTCCGAGACGTCTCAGCTTACAAGGGTTTGATGGATTACACTCCAAGTTGATCCCTGCTCGCCCATCCATCAAACATTACCAAGTCATTTTTGTGTATCTGGCATGGTGCTAGGACTTGGTGACACGAAGATGAATGAGGCATAGTTTTTATCCTCTAGGAGCTCACAGACTAGTGATGAGATAGATGCATCAACAGGAAATAGGACTATTATGGTGTGCTATGAAAGAAAAATGTGCATTTATTCAACAAACATGTTAACGATCCCTTACTCCGTGCATGCCTTATGGTGTGAAATACAAAAACGAATAAGACGCCTTTCTATTGCTAAAGAGTGTCTAGTGAAGGGGTTGGTTGGACAAGTCAACAAGCACCATGTAGGAATACAGAAGTAGGCACGCGGTTCGCATGGGAGCCCAGAGTGTAGCTCCTGTCAGGTGGAAGTGGTGGCGAAAGGTTTCCCATAGAATTTACATAAAACCAGAAATGGGTGAGCGATGGATCTGAGGCAGACAGAACATGAACAAAGGCAGACCGGCTTGGCAGAGAGTGACGTTCGGGAGAAACCCACAGCAGCTCAGCATGCCCGGGATACAGGGTGAGAAGGGGGAGAGTGAAATCGGGAGAGGTAGGCAGAGGCCAGGCCACAGGCGCTGGAGAACCACCGCTCACTTTAACCGGGGAAGTGGTCTGACTGATCAGATTTGCATTTAGAAAGATCGTTCCAGCAGAAGTGGGTAGACTGACACATGGAGGGGCAGACTGGGAGCAGGACAATGAAATAGGAGACTCATTAATAATTCACTTCAAATGGGAAATTATGAGAGATTGAATTTAGGTGGTACTAGTGGGGACAGAGAGAAGGGGGTGGCTTTGGGAGGCATAAAGGAGTGTTATGGGCAGAATTGTGTCCTCCTCTGAAAAAATTCTTATGTTGAAGTCCTCACCACCAGTACCTCAGACTGTGGCTGTACTGGAGACAGTCTTTAAGGAGGTGATTAAGGTGAAGATCATTAGGGTGGGCTCTGATGCTCTATGACTGCTCTGCTTATAAGATCTGGACACAGAGACATACAGGAGGAAGACCACGTGACAACACGGGAAAGAGGGCCGTCTACCAGCCACGCAGAGAGGCCTCAGGAGAAACTGATCCTGCCGACACTGTCATCTTGGACTTCCAGCCTCCAGAACTGTGAGGAAATAACTTTCTGTTGTTTAAGGTACCCAGTCTGCCGGACTCTGTTATGGGAGCCAGAGCAAACCAATACGAGGAGGAAGAATCGGGAGACTTGGGGAGCATGGGGATGTCGGGGCGAGGGGAAGAGACAGTAGAGGGTGACGGCGTTCAGGTTTGGGACTGGGGCACTGTGGCATGTGAGGCAGCCGTTTTCCAAGCAGGTTAGCCAGTCGGTGGAGGTTTACTACCCGGGTCGGCTTCCTCCAGGGGATGCAGGGAGAGAGGGGGGAGGAACAATACGAAGGGAGCCAGCTTTATGCCTCAAGAATGTCCCCGCTGGAAGTCTGGGTGCTGGGGATGTCACAGATGAGCCGTTCAGCAACGGCTCCTGTGCAGCGCACATTCAGTGTCTTTCTGGAGTCTCAAGATAGCTGTGAGGTGAGCAGGGCAGGCCCCACCACCCTTTCACTGAATAAAACCAGCTGGGCAGTCTCTGTGCCTGAGGCGAGCTCAGTCTTGGGGGACAAACTCAGCATTCATCGTTTCTGACCCCCAACCTTCCTGAGGTCCCTCAGCACGACCCTCCTCCACGAGAGGCCCCGCGTGGGGACCCAGCCGGCCTGGGGACGCCAGCCTCCAGCTTCTCGGCATGGCCCTGACTCCTTGAGTGGTCCCAGAGCTTTCTCACTTAGAGATTAAATCTCCTTCCCTGGCGTTCCCCCCCAGAGGGTAGGAATACCAGCCCTGAAGCAGGGGGTCTGGGAAGCTTTGCTGTCACAGGTCAAGGCCTGGAAAGGCAGCTCCGCAGGGGCCTGGCCTCCCTGGCGTCTGGGAGCAGCAGCCTCCGTGCCTGCAGGGGCGTCTGCACAGCAGCGCTGCTTCCTCATACCTGAGCCTCCACCGCTGCACGCACACTCCCGGCCTGAGCTCATTATTTAAGACCAGCGCCCCGCTGGCTGTGAGTCACACAGCAGGAGGGCAGAGGCAGCGGCACTCTCCCAGCACCAGCACCGGGAAGGGACCCTCCCCCGCCATGGCGTCCCTGGGGCAGATCATCTTCTGGAGGTAGTGCACACTTCTCTGTCTCTACAGGTGAAGGGGCAGGGGTGGGGCTTTGGGGGTGCTGAGACGGCCGGGCTGCCCCGTAGGTCCCCCATCTGTGTGTACCCTTATCTGATCCAGTATTGGGCTGGCAGGAGCCTGCTGGACAAGAACCTAACTGAACTTGACTTAACATTACACCCCAGGCACTTGGGGCACCCGTTCAGGGATGGGTTGGTTTTCTGCCATGAAGGGCTGACACCTGCTGGGACAGCTCTGGACCGAGGAGTGTGTGTGCCCGACTGGCCCTTCTGGGAGCACTGAGGCTCTTGTGGGGGCATCGAGCGGGATGGCATGGATGCTTGGTGGGAAGGAAGGGAATCGATGGCTGATGATGGGGGAGGTGTAGGAAGCAGGATGAAGGATGGGCTGCATATGCTTTGCCGCTTCTCTGGATGTGATGTCCCTGTACGGCTGAGGCATTCACACCAGCCCTCCTCCACTCCCCGCTCCAGGATGGGGTCTCTGGTCTTCCTGGAGGCTCCTTGGAGAGGGGACCCTGTTGCTGCTGCTGCTGCTGAGAAAAAGACCTTTGTAGGAGGTCAGAGCCAGCCCACCCTGGGGCTGGGACTCGGTTAGGGGTGAGGAGAAAGCAGCAGGAGAGGAGGAGTGGGCGTGTACAATGCTGCTGTGCAGGCGGAGCTGCAGAGCTGAGGGTGGAGAGCCCACGTGGACCGGAGGAGGAGGATTCATGGGCCCAGCCTCGCTCCCCAGAGGGGAAGGATGAAGGAAGCCCCATCCCTTGTCTGTCGCTCCTATGCCCCAGCCACCTCTAGTTGCCTCTGTTCCCCTTTCTGGGAGGAAAGAGAAGGAAAGTGAAGGAAAGGCTTTCCTGAAACGGTGGTGAGTCCATGTTGTCCCAACTCCTGCCAGGGTGTACGAAGGCTGGTGCTCGTTGGTTCTAGAGGTCATTTGTGTTTTTTCCAGTGAAAGGAAGAAAAAGGGAGAGAGGAGAGAAAACCTCAGATTCACAGAAAAGTCTGTGAAGAGGCTGAGAGAACACTGCTTCCCAGAGGCAGCCTAGAAAATTCTCTCTTAAAACAAAAGGTCAGCTCCCTCACTGTGTCCACCTGAAGTGGCCAGTCCTGCAGCAGGTGCTGGGGGGCTGTGTGGTGGGCAGGGCTGGGAGGCAGCACTCCCCTTTCTGTGCCCTGCAAGGACGCCACTCACTGGAGAAGCAACAGGGGTGTGTGTGTGTGTGTGTGTGTGTGTGTGTGTGTGTGTAGGGGGTCATTTGGACTCTTCTATCTGCAAGAATGTCCCCAAAAGCACCCACGTCAGAGGAGCCAGTATTGTGCCAGTACTTCTATCTCCATGCCCTGGGCTAGATGCCTTACAGTAGCCTCCTTCAACCCTCACAACAGCCTGTGAGGGTTAATTATCACTCAGAGACGTTAAGTCATGTGCTCAAGGCCACACAGCCTGTAAGAGGCAGGGCAGCTTTGAAATCCACTCTACTGAACTCTGAAACCCAAGCTCTCTCCCGGGTGCCCTGCTCGCCCCCTCCCTGCCCATCCCCGCGCCTTCCCTCTACACTAAACCACAGTCTCATGGATGTGAAACACACCCCTTCAACAAGCGGCTGTTGTTCCAGGGACAGATATGTGGGCTTTCTAATAACACATTGCAACCAGCCTGGCTGGTTTTGCAGGAGGATTAGGAGACCACTGCAATGGACAGAGGCTCATCCTCTTGGCCCTAGGTCAGCTATTCAGGCTCTATAGTTGAAAGGCAGCAGATCCCTTGTGCAAAGAGGCCCCCAGGAAGAGGGTCCATGGGCAGGCTTGGTGGGAAGCAGGATCAAGAAAGCTCGTCCCAGGGAAGCAGGTGGAGCCCCCCTGAGGGAACCTGGTATCCACTGTTGGCCCTAACAAACCCTGTCTTTGCCATAATTTCCTTAATCCAGAGCAATACTTATTGTCGAGGTGATGGTGACCACTGGTGGTGGAGGAGAGCTCATGAGAGGGCCTGCGTGCTCTGCAGATCCAGCGGATCGTTCTCTTAATCACTAGAGAGCTCACTACCTCCAGATCTCATGCTCACGTGCATGCAGCTCAGGGGTAGAATGCTGGAGGGCAGTTTCTGCTGTGCCTGACCTTTGTGGTACATTTATGAGCTGAGTGGTCAACACTATACTCCCCTTTTCCTCATGGCTGTCAGAGGGCACAGCACTCTCCCAGGGAACACTTGTTCAGTAGCTGCTAGGAGTCCCAGGGTGCAAGAGTCATGATCTCTGCTCTGAAGGGGTTACATTCTGGTAAACAACATTAACTGAGCACCTACTGTGTGCTGGGCATTGCACTAGATACTAGAGCAAAGATGATTAAGACATTGATAAGATTATAGGCTAACGGGGAGAAAGGCTACTAAGCAGATAATTCCATAGTGCGGCTCATAAATCATGAGACAACCTGGGAAGGATGCAACTTCCCTAACTTGAGGCTTTCGAGAAGGTTTCCTGAGCCAGGTGAGGGCTGGGCTAAGTCTTGAAAGATGAGTTAGCGGGATCCAGATAAAGAAGGGTGGGAAGGATACTACAGGCCAAGGAGTGGGATAGGATAGGATAGGATAGGATAGGATAATAGAATTAAACTCATGAGCTACCATGGGAAGTTGGAAAGCTACAAGTCCTCCGTGTCATCATGAGAGCATGAAGTTCCAGGCAGGGAGTGCCAAGATGAGGCTGAAGAAGCCGAGCCAGGTGGTGCTAGACTTTGTTTACAAGACGTATGGGTGATAAGGGACCTCCAAAGGCTCTCAAGCAAGGGAATCCTGGTGGTTTTCACCTTTGGTGGGTCACTCGGAGGCAGTGTGGAGGATGGCTATGAGGACCGTGAGCCAGGAGGCAAGGAGAGCAGCAGGAAAACAACTGCAGTCAGAAATACAAGGAATGATAAGGACCTGACGGTGAGAACGGCAGCAGGGACCCGGAGGGGGGGGGCAATCCATTCCAGAAACATTTAAGACTTACACTTACACACTTTCAGAGCTTAAAACTTCAGAAAGTCAGTACACCCACTCACCTTATGGCCGGGATCATTAAAATAAATTGTGCAACTTTCCCAAGGGTCATGTAGTTACAAGTGGGCAGAACAGAGCTCTGTCCATGATCTTACGCATACTGCCCGGTGACCTAGCTCAAAACTGTGCTGGACCCCAGCTGACCACGATTTACCCAAACACCAAGGCTCCCTAAATCTGAGAGGCCAAAGCTCCATCCACATCTACCTGTGACATGTGAAGAAGTGGGGATCACGTGGATATGGAGTTAGTCTGACCTGTGTTCCTATCCCAGCTCTCCACGTCCCAGCGGACTGACCCCAAGTAAGTTACTTAACCTGCGTCTCCATTTCCTCCGCAGTACAATGTGGTTAATCGGACCGCCCTCCTCGAGTTGCCGTGGAAACTAAATTTAATACATGTAAAGAGTTCAGGGCAGCACCTTGTACCTAGTTGGCCTTGATGTGTTAGTTCTGCTTATTCAGTTATTCCCTTCCACTGTTTTCCCAGAATAACAAAGTGACTTGGTGGGAGGGAGAGGAATGACAAGTCCAACAGGAGTGGCTGAGTTTAAGGGACCTGCGTGTCCAAATTCAGGGATTTCAGAGGACTTTCTCGTCCTTGTTCTGTGACAGAAGGGGAAATCTTTGGCTGACTGAGGTGGCAACTCACTCAAAACTCAAAGTGCAGTCTCCTGGCCGGCAGCAGAGCATCACCTGAGCCTGTTAAAAATTCACGTTCTCAGGCCCGCCCTCCAGACCCATTGAATCGGAAACTGAGGGGCATGGCGAAGGGTTGGGGGTCAACTGCATTAGCGTTCTCTCTGGGCTCCCTGACTCCTCAGGGGAAGCACAGGATGTAAGCCATAGAGCAGCGGTTCTCAACCTGGGGGTCGCTACCCCTTTGGGGGTCGAACAACCCTTTCACAGGGGTCGCCGAAGACCATTGGAAAACACATATATAATTACATATTGTCTTTGTGATTAATCACTATGCTTTAATTATGTTCAATTTGTAACAATGAAATTGGGGGTCACCACAACATGAGGAACTGTATTAAAGGGTCTCGGCATTAGGAAGGTTGAGAACCACTGCCCTAGAGGGATACATTTCACCCGGGATCATTCCTCAGTCCACATTTCTCCTGAAGAAATGTCCTCTGGAGGGAACAGATGGGCCTTGAGGAACACAAAGGAAGAAGCAGGAAGTTCCTGCAGGTACGAAATGCAGGTTGTATCTCCTTGTAGCAGCGCTCCACAATCCCAAACCATCCGCCTGGGATGATCCAGATTGACTAGCACATCCCTTCCTACCGCTCCCCGTGCCGCAGGGCCGGGGAACACAGGCACTCTCCCTCTTTCTTTCTCTGCAGATTTTGAATAAAAATCTTCAGAGAATAAAAACCATGAAAGATTTCAGAAACACAGACACATCCATAAAATTCAAGGGCCGTAAATTGTCTCTTTTAGCTTCCTATGAGCTGCTCATGCACTCTTCTCCACCACCACCCCCCACATGGCCATTTCACAACTCTCTTCTCTTCCTTCCCCTACCGCAGTCTCAGGTGACCATCTTGCTTTATCCGGAGAAAGCAGGAGCCTGCAGACAGGTGCTCCTTCATCTGTTCACTTCCAAAGCTGCCTGCTGCCCTCATCTGGGCCCCTTTTCCCTGCCTCCCTTCCGGGCTCCAGAGGACAAACCTCGCTCCTATCAAAGGGTGACCCCTCTGTGTCCTGGTCCACCCCACCTCACCTCCTCCGGCCAGCGTCATCAATCTCTCTTTCGCTACTCTATTATCCCCGTCAACATGCAACCCATATGTCAGTGTTTTCTATCTTAAAAAGAATAACCCTCTCTCAGCCCCACAACCTCTCCAGCTCCCTCCCCATCTCTTCCTTCTCAGCACACTTGCTTGTTGAAAGAGCTGTCTGAGTTCTGATCTTCCTGGGCATGGGAGAGGGAGGTGCTGAGGCTCCCAGCACAGACTGAGGCCAGGCTGCCTGGGCGCAATCTCAGCTCTGCCACTTTCTGGCCAGATGGCCTTGAGTAGGTTAGTTATCCTCTATGTTCCTCATCTGTACAATAGGAATGCTATTAGAATGTACATCAGAACAGTATAAGAATTAGGGGTGTTAATTCATATAAAGCACTTAGCAGACACTCATTGTAAACGATGCATTCTTCTATTATGATTCTCTCCTCAACTTTAGTTGGATTTTGCCCCCACGATACCGAGATATTGCTCCTGTCAATGTCAAATCTAATGTTGACGGCGCTGTTCTTGTTTTCACAGCAGCATTCAACACAGATGTCCCACCCCCTCCTTCTTGAAACACGTTCTTCTCTTGGTTTCCATGACACGACTCACTCTCCTGGTTTCCCCTCCCCCGTCCTTGGTGAAGAGGAAGCAGGCCTCCAGGGGGGTTCCCCCAGGCCTGGGGGAGCAGAGGCAGCTCCACACAGCTGCTGGCCTGGGAGCCTCTCCCGCAGGGCAGCTTCTACCTGGGCCTGGGCAAGGGGTTCCCTGGAAATGCCAACCTCACCCTCTACCTCTAGCTGCTGAGGCGCTCTCAGGGCAACATCCTCAGCAAGACGAGGAAGACATTTTCCCATGGACGCAGCTTCGTAAATGAGAGCCAGAGGCCCACACAAGCCCGTGTCCTCCAGACTCGGCTGTCATTGTGTAGTTATGACAGCAATGTTTTCTGCTATTTCCCTTTTCCATTATAAATATATTTCTGAAACATTAGGATTGAACAGGTTTTTGAAGCCTTGCTGAAAATCCAATCATCATTTATAAATAGTGTTGCTACAGGATCCTGTTCAAAACTTCACATAACCCACTTAAATGCAGACTTTACAAAGCAACCACTGGGGACTGGAAAGGCCTGTAGATTTGGGGACTAAGTGGGTGGGCCGGCCCTTCATCTGGATGGGCAGGTAGAGGTACCCATCTCTTAGGTAACTGACGCCAGCCAGCTCAATGAGGTGGCCAGAGGAACATAATTTACCTAAGTCCTAGCTGGGAGGTCATCGGCTCCTTGATGCTATGCTCCCAGCTGCAAAGAAGAGGAGGGGGTACATTGGGATTTTCCCAGACGATATTCTGATATGAACTCAAAGCTTAAGGAGCAACTGGTATGATTTTTTTCACTGTGAAGCAATATAATAACATTTAAGAAAATTTAAAAAGAGGAAATGACTATTTTTTGGTTCTGCCCTTTTCAAACCCAACTGCAAATCATTTTATATCCTTTCATAATCTGCTTTTTCTATGGAACCTAGGTGTACTAAACTAAATATTTTAAAGCAATTTTATAGCTAAAAACATCCTTGCGCCTTACTACTGCACAGGTGTAACTCTACAGAGTGATGTGCATCTCCATGCTTCCAATGGGGTGGGAAAGTCCTGGAATCTCCGCCCCGGGCCTGGCAGGACCCCTCCATCTGCTGCCTCCCATTCTGCTCAGTCCATTATCCTGTTGCGTCTGAACATCATGGGCCCAAGCACGTGACAGTCTGTATTTAAGCATCTAAGACTGTTTCCTTTCCCAAGGTGAGTTCAGGGACACCACCTCTGCAACAGAATTTTCTCCAAGAGTCCTGTAGTCAAGGGAGGTTGGAAGACCTGAATAGTAATTGGTTGGACCATATGAAATTGCCAACATTTGATTGATTTTGACCTACAGAAATGATTATTTCAAACGGTTCAACCTAGTATATACTCCCCTGGGACATTCACTATGCAATGAGCATATTAAAGTCCTAAAGTTAAGGAAATCTATTTGATTGTGGTTGACCCAATGTTATGAAAATGTAATCCTTTTAAACATAATACTTATTTATATCCATCAGGGGCTGGAGTAATTATAAAAAACAGAGGGCATGAACAGAAAGAAAGCACAGTAATGAGGGGGCCCCGGGCAGTACGGAGGGCTGAGCCCAGGAGAGGAGAACAGGCTGGTAGTCTCCTTCCCAGGATGCCTGCTCATCTTTGCTGTCCAAAGTCATCATAGTTTTCAGAGCTTCCCCTTCTACAGAATTCTTCCATCATTAACCTTCCTCCAAACAGCCTTTTTTTTTTTTGGTAACGAGTCTCTGCCCTTTTCTCTCTTATAAACACGAAGGGAGGGTTCATGAGGTGACATCAGTGGCTCACCCCATATTCCTCAAGTGACAGATACTAAATAAACACAGTGTATTATTATGACTGCCCTCTCATTATTATAATTATTCATCAGTTCATCCTATCAGGGTATTATTATCTTCCTAGTTCATAGGTGTTCATCTAATTTGCTTACAACTTGGAGGCGAGCTAAGCTAGTCTGGAGCTGGGAGGAGACTCACCCTGAGGTGAGGCTGCAGGTGCCTTGGGGAGTGTCTCACATGCTTTGTAAGGAACCTAGACACATAGTCCAATTTGAATTTGTTCTCCCGGCACCAGAGCCAATGTCTGAGACAGAGACTGGAACCGTTGGACAGGTTAGGTTCAGGGGGAGTACAGTGAGGCAGTGGCTGGGCCACGACTAAATCCTCGGTGCTTCCACCCCACCCCACTCTCTGGAATCCTTCCCATGACAAAGCCTTGAACAGGGCTGCCTGTCACTCCCATGCTACTTAAGGGTCGTCAGTGTAACTGATTCTCTGGGGAGTGACTAGGCATTTGGACATCACGCAGCACCTCCCATCCTCTAGCAGGTGTTAGGTGTGGGTAGGAATTAGGTAATACTCCGGGGAAGTGCAAGATAGGAGGTGAAAGGTAGAGTGCTGCTTCCTGTGAGAGCACAGAGTTCATTTAATTAGCTGGCCCCTGTAACTGGGTGGAATTTAAATGACATTAAATGAGACCCTGGTGGCTTTGTGCCCTGCAGTGGGAAGCACTGCCTAGAGCAGCCGTGGGCAAACTACGGCCCGCAGGCCGGATCCGGCCCGTTTGAAATGAATAAAACTAAAAAAAAAAAAAAGACCGTACCCTTTTATGTAATGATGTTTACTTTGAATTTATATTAGTTCACACAAACACTCCATCCATGCTTTTGTTCCGGCCCTCTGGTCCAGTTTAAGAACCCATTGTGGCCCTCGAGTCAAAAAGTTTGCCCACCCCTGGCCTAGAGTGACCATGCCTACAAAAGACACTCCCGTCCCCGCAGACACATTGCTGCAGCGTGCAATGGCCTGGAAGGGTGAGAGCGAGCCTTTTAGGTTTCTTATGATGTAAGCGGAAACGAAGCCTCCGAGTCAGGCTCAGGGAAAGAGCAAACACTGATCCACCCTGAACAAGCCATGTCACCTTTCAGATCCTCACATCTCATCTGTCGTCTGTCCGTAAAAGTCAAGTCATCGTAAATATACAGGGGTCGGCAAAGAGACAGCCAAATGCCCTGGAGGCAGGGCAGAGACAGGGCTGCTCTGGGGCCTGGACCACTGCTAGTCTCACCACTGTGCTCTTGACATCTGGACAGACACTGCCCCAGGCATGAGCAGTGGAGACGGAGGGTAAGGGGCCCCATCCACTACACCTCGCTTCTCATTCTCTGTATCCCAGCTCCTATCCAATGCTTCTTTTTTTTTGCAACATACTACATTCACTGCACTCTCCCGACCCCCAATGAAACAGGGCATTATAAAACTGCAAGGAACATACTGGAAAACTCTAACAAAGAGCTTGCTCCTCTAATGCTGCTAAGGCAGAGAAGACAGGAGCTGTGACCAGTTAGGACTCTGACTCAAGTTTCTGCAGCTGGGCCTCAGCCCCCTAGAGATGTCCCTGCAGGTACAGTCCACACGGAGAGAACCGGCCCCTGGCTGCGTGCCTCCAAGTCCACGGGACTGTGTAATTTCAGTCATTTTCCCTATTGTCCCAGCAAGCCATTGACATAGCCCGGAAACTCAAATAGTCAGGAACCCAAAATATGCCCTTCAGACCGCTCACCCCTGAAGTAACACGAATGGCCTTTGTCAAACCACATTTCCTGGTTTTGAAAGAGCGCTCCTGTAACCAGAGACCGCTCCAGAGCAACAAAGCAGCCTTTCCTGCAGGACATGCCACAGTGGCACTGCCCAGGGTTCATTCTCCCCCCTTTTCTCGGGGCGCCTGTCTGTGTGCCAGGCCTTCGCTGGCTTTCTCAGTTCCGGTAGCTGCCAGGACGACTATATTTGACTGAGAGGTGAAAAGTTGTTTCTGTCCTTGCTTTTGGACTAAATATACCCATAAAGGAGGAGGAAACTAAGAAACATTGTGAATATTAAACTAACAAAGCTTCTTATCCTAACTTCTTAAACCTAAGCCAAGATTTGACGTGGCTGGTGCAGCTTCATGGGCACCAGCCTTGGTTCTTTTCTCATCTCCATTCTTTTCTCTCTTACGGCCTTTAAGATTTTTGCCTTATTCTTCCCGGTATGTTATGAGAGGCACAGCTAACCAGTTTCTGGAACAATGGAGAAGTGGGGAGGCACTGCTCTCAGGCCTAGCAGGGGGTCTCGGTCTGTAACACAATCTGCCTCTAAGTGTCTCTGAGGGAGACCTTCTTCCCCTAACTCTACCCTTCATCCCTCTGACCTTGAAATAAATCACACTTTATATCCACAATCACCTTGGTTCTGGATGGGGCCTTAGCCTCTTGGTAGCAGGAGAGGACACTAACATTTTTAGTGCCTTTGCCAGCACTGTGGAACAGAAATTGTGCACATTATAAAGAAAGGCACCAAGTAAGGAAGGTAGCTCCCTCACTGACCCTCAAATATTTCTGACCTCAAATTCAGAAATAATGCCTTAAGCATTAAAAAAAATGGCAGCGGTACCCACCAATGTCCCTACCAGCTAGCACGTAATTCAAAGTAAAAAAATACAAAGCCATTTAAAAAAAAAAAAAGTATATACAAGTCAAAATAGAAAACACTTCTTTCTAGTTTTCTGATTATAAATTTCTAGATGAGTTCATTGAACCTTAACTTTTATCTCTGTCCCCTTGTTTGTGAGTCTGTTGGTCAGGTGTGGGAATGGCAGGTTGCCACCCCTGCTTTTCTAATGCCGTGGGGCAAGCTGAGCTGGCCTAGTGCCGTGGTCGGCAAACTCATTAGTCAACAGAGCCAAATATCAACAGTACTTCTTCAAAACAGACTCACCCAGGCCGAAAACCGACTTCTGCGCATGGGCCACCAAGTGTCAATCGCACTGTACGCGTGCCCGCACGTGGTATTTTGTGGAAGAGCCACACTCAAGGGGCCAAAGAGCCGCATATGGTTCGCGAGCCGCGGTTTGCCGAGCCGCAGTTTGCCGACCACTGGCCTAGTGGATCGATCGCCCAGTGCTGCCTGGTACACTATGCTGGTCAGCAAGGCTTTCTTTGGTCTATCTCTTGAAGTTCCTGATAGCTTAGACCTCTAGACCGCACAGCTTTGTCCATGACTTGTTTCTCCAAGTTGTTAATATGCCTGAAACAAATCTTTTGGATGGCCATTAAGGCTGACTCTACCCCAGGGTGAAATTATACATTTGCTCTTCAGTTTTTATAGCATCACCTAGTAGTCTATTGGGCATGAAGCCTTAATGGTGGGGGCTGTATTCTCTCCATGTCACATCAGAGTCTATACTACCTGCTGGGTTCTATAGATATACTCTATGTCTCGCATTTCCTTTTCTTTGAAGACATAATTCCGTAATTTTTCTGGCTTCCTTTGTTACTTTGAAAAGTAAGCTATTAGTCTACTTGTCATTCTTTTCTAGGCAATCTGTCTTCTCTCTCTCACTGCTTTTAAGATTTTTGCTTTGTTCTTCTTCAGTTGCACTATGAAGTGTCTTGTAGTTTTCTTTTTATTTACCTACTTATGATTCATTGAGTTTCCTGAATCTGAAGATTGGGATTATTTCATAAATACTAAAAAATACTCAATCTTTTTCTCTTCATTTATTGCCTCTCTCTCACTCTGTATTCTGTCTTTCTGGACCTCTGATTAGATATAAATATTAAAATTTCTCATTTTTGTCTTTGTGTGTCTTACCCTCTCTTTAATATTTAATATTTCAACTCTTTTGCTTAACCAATTCTCTCTTTCAGTTGTATCCAATCTACTAGTTAATGTGTCCAGTGAGTTTTAAATTTCAATTCTTTATTTTTCATTTCTTAGATGTTCTGTTTAGCTCTTTTTCAAATCTTTATCTGGACAGTTTTTTTCATCTTTTGTTCCTTATTCAAGCTTTCCATTCCTTTATTCATTTATTTTAACACATTAAGAAGGCTTATTTTATATTCTGTATCTAATGGCTTCAATATCTGAAGCCTTTTCATTTATTCTGTTCATGGTGCCTTTTTCTTGTACCTTAGGGGTTTTTTATTATAAGCTTGTATTTGGGGAAGTTTCTTTGCTGAAATCCTTTGAGGCCTGGGTGGAGAACGCATTTCTTCAGAGATTCTTTGCTTTTGCTTCTATTAAGCATTGGAACTTTACCAACTAGGAGCCCTTTAAACGTAATTTTTGGTTTGGGGTTCTTCAGGACTGGGGCATGTAAATTCAGACCTCAAATCTCAGGGAGCGTTCTTCTCCTCACCCAGAACTAAGACCAAATGAGGTTAAATGTAAGCCAAGATTGGATTTGGCTGGTGCCTTTAGGGGAGTGGAGGGTTCTAGCTTGTGGTTCTCCAATTAGATTCTCCAGGTTGGGTGGCCCCTTGGCTGTGTCTCTGATATTCTGATGGCTCTTTTGTCACTGGAATTTGTAGACAGCCACTGTGTTCAGTTCCCTCTTCTCTGTCTAGAGTCATGTTTTTTTGCTTCACTTTTAGCCTCTGCAAATCTCCTTGTTTTTCTTGCCAGCAAAACCAAGTGTTCAAAAATGTGTGTGGTTTTATTTTATTCAGCATTTTAAACATTTTTAGTAAGATTATTACTTCTTTTCAGGATATTTCTACGCACTATTGCTAAAAATTTTAATTTTCATTCCCTGCAAAGTTCCTTTTTTCTTTTAGAAGGATATATCTATTGTGAAAGTCATTTGTAGATAGTAATGACTGAAATGGCTGAAGTTTAGCAAGGACTCAAACACAGCTGTTATCAATTAATTCCTTCTCCAGGTTCCCTTCTTGACCCCAGCCAACCAGGTCTTCTATTTCCAACTCTCCAAGGCATTTTGTAATAATTCATAGTGTCAGCAAGATTTCACACACCACAGTTTTAGAAAATATTATTTTCCTTTAAGGAGGAAGATAAATGAGAATTTCTCCCATAAATGGCTACTCAAAAGTTACAAATGTGCTCGTTGCTGTTATGCGCCCACTGTATGCGCCCATGTCTAAAAGATGAGAACGTGTGTCCCAGCAGGTGAGGGTTTGCCATGGACTCCGGGTAGGACCTTGGAAGACTGCAGACACATTCCTGTGGTTGCCGAGATCTGCTGGTCTGCTCTTTGTGGGGAGATTTTCTGGTGTCGCTGATGTGAAGAGAGTGAGTGACAGAAGCCTTGGGCCTACAAATAGGACCCTGTCTCCCATTTGGGAACACAGGCATCAGACTGCTAAGACAGGGATAGGTGCTTTGGTAGGGAAGAGCTCTGAAGGCAACATGTGCTTGTTCCCAGCTTTATTGATGAATACACAGAACTGACCCAGGGCTAGGCTTCCTGAGAGGAGACAGCCCAAGCACGTCTTTGAACGTGGTCAGTGACAGCACGGGCCTCCTATAGGCACCAAAAGGGTGACAAGTCCAGCAGTCACTGTGCTTTCGGGTGCTGCTGAGTCATCTAGATTGCAGATCACTGGAACTCTGCAGGCCATCCATCTGCCTGCCGCACAGATCACGGTGACTGATGGGGAGAGAGGAATCATGGAGATGTGCTCTCCGCAGAGACAGCCTGTCCTGTCCTTCCCCATCAGAGCTTCTCAGTTCCAGCTCCCGCTTCCCAGCGCCCATCCCAAACCCCAGTGCCTGGCTCTCCTCTCTCATGGAGCCCAGCCTTCTGAGATTCACCTTCCAACCCCACCCCTTTCATCCACGAAGGAAAGAGAAGGAGCATGCTCCCGGCTGGGTTCAGGAGTGAGATCAGAGGCAAGTCGGAGCCAAGCCAGGCTTGGAATGGGGCCCGCTTTGGGGGGCCAGAGAGGAGGTGGAAGGCTGTTCCAGGCAGAGGGCGACAGGGGACAACACAGATCAGTTTGACCAGAACACAGGGTTCCAGAAGGGGAGAAGCGTTGGACAGACAGCTTGAGATATCTGGGGAGAGTCTTCACTTCTAGGCTTAGTTTGAACTTGAATCTGTAAGCAGTAAGAAGTCATTTACATTTGGGGTAGGGCGAAGGGGTAAAAATAAGAATCAACATTTACAATTCAAAATAATATCTAATATTTATACATTAATAGTTTGTTTCTTTAGACCCTTACAACAGTCCTGTGGGGAAGCAGTGTTTAATCTGGACACAGGTATGGAGCGAATTGCAGTGCTGCTCAGGTGTGCAAGCCCCCTGCTCCCATCGAACTCAGGCTCTCTGGGGAGTTGATGGGGGAGGGGAGGAAAATAGCGGTGCCTTCTCTTTGTTTCATCCATCCCAGAAATGACCAGGCTGTCACTGAGCAGTGCCCCTATGGGCCTGAGTAGGCGGGTGGGGAGAGCTGAGGGGACAAAGTGAGACAGGTAGGAGGGGGCTGTGTGTGACCGCAGCCAATTTGAAAAGGAAGTGCTAATTAGCAGCCAAACCGCACTGCAGGTGCTGTGAGCACCCCTGGAAATCTCTTCTAAACTCCAGTTTGGAGACTTACAATTAGGCTGTTTCAGTCCAGACCACACAGGCTGCTTAGGGGATACCCGGCTCTTCTAACAGCACGGACACGTCTGGAAGGTTCAGAAAGGGTTTGAAGCGTGTGTGTTATTAAACACAACGGGATGTTACACTGCAAGAATCTTCTGGAAATGTTTTCTTCTCTGCAGTGAGAATGAGGAGGAAGGGGAAATGCAGGTATGATTAGGGAAAGGACTAGTAATCACCTTGCATGGACTTCTGTCTCGCTTTGCTTGTGCCTCTGGGAAACAGTGAACGAGGCTGATGAAATGCCGGTGTGTGCTGCATGGACATCAGGGGAGCAGTTACAGACGGCGCAGGCTTAAGAAAATAATGGAATGGCTTTGCTGCAAACTCAAATACTGTTCAGGGAAAGGTGTCTGTTTATTAATATTCTGTGTTTTTCCAGCTGAGACGCTCCTTCTAGTTTTCCTTCCAGAGTCTCAGACAAAAGTTCCCTCCTGACAGAGATGGACTTCTTCAATCAATGAATAATGGGGCGAGTGGTCCTTCCACAGGGGCAGCGGCACAGAATATGTGCCTGGAGACTGATCTGAATCCTGGGCTTTGCCAAGCTTTGGGTTTACATAAAATACGGCATCATAATGAAAGCCATGGACGAGGGAGTCTCAGACCCAAGCCAATCCTGCTCTAATTTCTCTGGGGGTGAGCCCTTGGATAAGTGACTTAATATTAGGCCTCAGTTTCCCCATCCATAAGGCAAAGATAACAGTACCTATCTCATAGGGTTGTTGTAGGGATTGAATGAGATAAATGAGGTCATGTACTCAGTTAATATATCAGCTATCACTGTTATGTTATTAACCAAGGTTTTAGGCACCATATCAGAACACCTAACTACAACGAGGGCAAGGCCAGAGGAAACCTCAGGGAAGATCAGTACAGAATCATACAACTATCTGCATCAGAAAGGGACTTTCAAAATGGTCCCACCCTTACCTGGTGCCAGAAACTCTCCCCTGCCCACATCTCTCCCTAAGTGGTTTCTCAGCCCTTGTTTGCACACACACGTCTAATGACGTAACTCTTCGGTCTCAGGCCAGTACCAGAGAGCTCTGTTGGGAAGTTTCTCTGTACATAAAGCTCAATCTAACCTCCTAGAACTTTCGCCTACTGGCTTCATTCCTTGCAGAGTGATGGAGAATAGGCCCAGATGGCATCTCCTTGTCAATCTCTTCCTGACCCTCCAGTTACTACTCTTCATGCTCATGTTCTCCTGCCCCTGGATCAAAGCTGGCCTTGATTTCACCAACACAAAGAGAAAAAGGAGAGGCATGTAGAGATGAGGAAACATTCTCTACAGAAAATAAAAGATTCTTCAGGGGAAAAAATACTGAATAGACAATAATCTAAGCGTCTCAGAAACCTAGAACCCATACTAATCAATATTAAAAAAAAATGGTTACAGAACACATGCTCTGTTCCACATAGTGTTTAAAAATAACGCCGCCTTTTCTCCTTTTATGGGGAAAAATAGAGAAACGTTTTGGACAGGCTGAAATCAATGTCTTCACTCTCAGCATTCCTTTATAGACCTAGTCACTTTTTCAGTTTACGAATAAAGTAATATGTCTGATTTTTTTTCAAACATTTACTTGATTTACTCAAATATTCTGCTTGGTATATTTAATTTTAAAGTAGAACTTATTCAGATTAATCACACGTTTGCTCACGTCATCTAGTTTTCCGAGGGTTAATCCTTTATGGGATACAGTGGAAGAAGGCGGATGATCTAGAGGAATGTGGTACCTCTCAGTTCTGTCAGTATTTGAGACGGAGGCAGGAACTAGAGACCGTAGAAACCATTCATGCTTGAATGGAACAAAGAGGCCTTACGTCTTCCAGAATGAGTGCGCTCCGTACTGAAGCAGACCCAGAAGCCCTTGTTTCTAACAAGGAGCTATGGGAGCTATGGAGGAATGCGGATGAGGGAAGCCTTCTGAACTGTTGGCCTCCTGCCTGCCACATGGGACTTTTTCTAGAAGTATGGTTCTTAGGAGCACAGGCTCGTCCATTAGCCTCCTGGGTTTGAGACCTGGCTCTCCCACTTCCTAGCTGTGAGAGTTTGGTCAGTTATTCAGGCTAAGCCTCAGTTTCCCCACATGTAAAAAGGCAATGATAGTGATACTTACGCACAGCATTGCTGAATGAAGGATGGATGAGACACTGTATGTATATTAGCACTGGCACCCACAACGTGCCCGATCAGCATTGGCGTCTTTGTTTTATCCTCATGGACCTCAGGGGGAGTGAGACTTTGTCCTTAAACGATAGGTATGTCTATCCCAGTTTATTTCTTGGAAATCCGGTAACAGCCTGTCTGCTGCAGTGTGTGTTTCTATAGCACCGATTAGCTCATACATGGTTGGGACACCGGGGAATGAGGACAGTTATATCACGGAAGTTGCGTTGGTTCACATGCATCTTCCCCAAGGCAAGGGGGCTGAAACAGCAGAGCAGAATGACAGCTTCACTGGGAAGGGCTCCGTGCGGCTGTCAGTTCTTTGTTTCTTTCCATTTTACACGAGCACCTGCTTCTGGAGCGCTCTCCCCCGAGAAGCACATCCTGGCCTTGCACATCCCAGGGTGTCCTTCCCTCTGTACCCCAACTTCACTGGCTCATAGCACCCTAAGTCAGAGTTTCTGCTCAGTTGTTTCTGTGCATTTTTTAACCCTTACCTGAGGATATGTTTTTATTAATTTGAGGGAGAGAGAAAGAAATATTGATGTGAGAGAGAAACATTGATCAGTTGCCTCCCGTACACACCCGGCCAGGGATCAAACCCACAACTTTGTGGTGTACAGGACGGCGCTCAACCAACTGAGCCACCCGGCCAGGGCTCTGTGCATGTGTAACATCCCTGACCGGCTTCTGGCCCTTCTGCACTGCCTGCTTTGGCCGAGCAAGTTATCCCAAGGTACCGGTTACTGTTTCCGTTAGGGACCCATTACAGAGTCACACGGGTTTTCAGTGATCTGCCCTTACCTTAACCTTATGGTTTCCCGTCAGCCCTGTTACCGTTATAGTGCGATTTTATAGAATGTGAGGTTTTTCAGGAGCACAATATACCATTTCTTAACTGAAATACCTCATTTCTTTCAAGTGCTGCAGAAAGACACAAAAAGGAGGCGAGAAGGGCCACTCGGATGGCAGAGTCCGGGGTGCAAGGCTGGTCCCTCCCTGGTGGCTCCGAGTTCTGTGTCCCTGGAAAGCACCTCTTCCCAGCCCAGAGCCCTACCGTGTGGTGCTTGGTCCTGACGCGTCCAGGGCAGCAGCATAACCCTGTTCTCCGTGTGTCCGCTTTGGAGAGAGAGGAGGGAGCAGCACGAATCGCTAAATATATCCCTGGATAAAGCCTCTTTACTTTCTTTGAAACTAGTTCATGGAAATGCACTTTGAATTCCTGTGAGAACATGCTCCTCTCTTTACTGAAGCCCCGATCGCATTCTGTCTTGTGCTATTACAGTGGCGTGCATATGCGTGTGTGTGCGTGTGCGTGTGCGTGTGTGTGCGTGTGTGTGTGTTTTACCTGAATTGCACTGTGATTCCTGAGGGCAGGCCCTTGTTGACTTCCTCCCTGTGTCTCCTCCCCTTTGCCCGCACAGTGTCTTTCACGTGGTAAGCACTAATAAATACTCGCTGCGTGAACAAACCCTCCAGAAGCACTGACTCGCGTCTGGGCCCTTCTGTGCAGAGTAACCACTGTGCCCTGTGAATGCCAATGCAGTGGTTAGAAGACCTAGTTTTGCATTAAAAATTTCCTGTAGCATAGCTATTGGAAATTATGCTGGGGAAGTGAAAACCAAAAAGCAGTGTAAGAACACCTGATGTGAAATATTTTATTCATCGTTTTAAAAAATTAATAAGCAGCAGGAATTATTTAATTTGGCTGCTCTGATAGTTGCTGCTTCGCTTTCCAAGGTTCTGCAAGTGGAGCGGTTCCCCGAGGGAACAGCAGTTCAGAACAAAGCTCAAGGTGATCCTGCTTAGACAGGGAACCTGCTGACAGATGGGTTCTGCCTCCACAGCAGGGGAAGCGTGGGTCTCGGGGAGGGAGATGAGCTCCCAGCCTCCACTGTCCCATTCCTACTGGTGAGCGTACAGGTATCTGCTCCGTGTCCTTGCTGTCCAGCCCCCCACGGAGAGGGTGGGGGACAGCATATCTGTGGTGGGGGTGGGTCTATGGTGATTAACATGGCTGGAGTGCAGGAGGCCAGGGGGGACCCAGGGGAAGTGTGGGGAGAGACAGTCTGGAGAGAGAGGACGAGAACCCCTTTGAAAGACCCTGTGGGCTACATCACAGAGTGGAGTCTTATCAGGAGGGAATCAGGAGGGCACTGGGAGTTTTCAGACTATCACCAGGACTACCGTGATCATTGGTGTTGTCATCATTCTTGCCAACAGCTCAGTAGCTGACCCATAGAGTAGGCCCCACAACAATACCCATCAGCACCACCAAGGCAACATGCACTAAGTTAGAAACACATGCTTGTTAGGTAACCGTGGCAGAAAAGCAAGAATGAGAATAGCTAATACTTATAGAAACCATAGAGAATAGCTAATACTTATAGACGCTGCCTATGTGCTGGGCACTTTTCTAAGTGATTTTGTAAAATGGGTTAACTCAATCTTCACAAGACCGGAAGTTGAGGTCCCACAATTAGTAAGTGGTGGTGCTGGGACTGGCACTGTGCAGGCTGGGTCCAGAAGCCTCAGTGATCACCCCATTTCCCACTTTCAACTAGGCTGTCGCCCCTAAGCTGCTGCCATAGAGAAATTCTGAAGTCACTGCTGACCCTGGCAATGTGGACAGACTGCTCGCGGGGATACCTGACGGGAGAGTTGCACTAATGCTGGGGAGGCATGGGGGTGAGCAGGCGCAGGGAAGGGACAACAGAGAGAGGAAGGAGAGAACAGGACTGGATGATTCAAACACATGTGAAAATGCACACTGAACCCTGAGCACCAAGGCTGGGACCTGCTACTTTGATGTATCAAAATACTATGATATTTTTATTATTATCAGCTGGATTATTCTCCAGGTTTAAGTCACTAGCTTTTCCTAATAAATTTAATCAGGCAGGTGCAATTAAGTGCTTTTAAAAATTTTAGATTGATTTGAGAGAGAGCTAGAGAGAGGCATCAATTTGTTGTTCCTCTTATTTATGCATTTATTCCTTGATTCCTGTATGTGCCCAGACAGGGGATCAATGTGAGAGAAACACATTGATTGGTTGCCTCCCACACATGCCCTGCAACCTCCCATATGGGAATGACACTCTAACCAACTGAGCTACCCAGCCAGGGCAACTCAGCTTTTTTAATAATAAAAAGTAATATATGAGTAGCCCTTTATGGATCATGCAACATTCATTGTCAACTACATCGTTCGATCTTAAAGCAACCCTCTTGTATTAGTTTGCTGGTGCTGCTGGCACAATGTACCGCGAACTGGACGGCTTAAACAACAGAAATTTACTGTCGCACACTTCTGGAGGCGAGCAGTCCAGGTGTCGCCTGGGTTGGCTCCTGAGGGAGCATCTGTTCCCAGCCTGTCCCCTGGCTTCTGGTGACCTGCCAGCCATCTTTGATGTCCCTTGACTTACAAATCTCTGCTTTCCTCTTCACGTGGTGTGTTCCCTGTGTGTGCATGTCTGTGTCCAACTCTCCCCTTTTCATAAGAACAACCATGAGTCATATTGGATCAGGGGCCCACTCTACTCCAGCATGACCTCATCTTAACTAATTACATTGGCTACAAACCTATTTCCAAATAAAGTCACTTTCTGAGCACTGGGGTTAGGACTTCAAAGTAAGAATTTGGGATGGGGGGGACACACTTCAACCCATAACACCTTTGTAGCAGGTAAAGCAGGAATTATTCTTATTCCCATTTTAAAGATAAAGAAACTGAGTCTGAGAGAGTTGCAGTCATTTCCCCAAGGCAGGTCAATCCCAGGGCCACAAATGCAAGTCTGCTGCCTGACTCAGTGGTTGAGAGAGCCAGACAGGGCCTCTTGCTGTGAGATTGTCTAGCTATTCTCACACACGTGGGCCAGTAAGAACTGAGGCTGCAGCGAGCTGTGTAAACAGAGGAGAAGCAGTCATATGCGGTCTCCTCTTGGAATCAATTGCAGATGCCCTAGTATTAAAAGCTCCATTCTGCTTCTTCAAGTGCTGCCCCTCTGGCTGGACCTCCTGAGGGTCTGACCTCCAGGGGAACTGTTTACCCAAACTGTTCCTTGTAGGCCCAGCCCTGAGCCAATGGGAGCTGGGTACAATGAGCCTATTCAGGGCAGGAAGTGAAATGCCCGTGCTTCCCCTTCTCTCTATAGCATCATTCTTCGCCTCCCTGTGCCTTTCTTTTGTCCTGCCTGTTGAGTAACATCGTGTGGTTGTGGGCAGTGTGAGCTGCCAGCAGCGAGAGGGTGTGGCTGGGGACACCGGCCTGAGGACCTATGCACCAGAGTGGGCAGCGATGGGCAAGTTTCCCAGGAACTGCTCTGCAACACACCAGCTCTGACGCACACCTCCTGCTCTGCCTGTCACTCTCCCCGGCTAAAGCTGGTGGCCCCTGGGTTCCCCTGAACAGAGAGGAGCGACACACCCCATTTGCGAGCCCCCACCCTTGGGAGACAGTGTGGGAAGAAGGCAAGTGCAGATTCCAGAGAGAGAGAGAGTCCAATCCGAGCTCTGCCACTTTCCATCCGTGTGAATTTAGGGAAGATACTTAACCTCCCTGTCACTGCCTCATGGGTGAAATGGAGCCGATAACTTTGTTTACCTCACAAGGTTAGCGTGTGGATAAATGATATAACCCCCAGATGGTGCCTGGAACACGTCTGCCACATAATTCTAGCACTCGGTAAATGTAAGCAATACTTCCTTGTTTGTTTCCCAAATGCCATTTGTTAATCTGGTCACTGGAAATTGGCAGGCGACACAGTAAGAAGTTAACAGTGGTTATGTCTGGCTGATGGAATATTTGCTTATTTGTATTTTCTAACCTTTCGGTAATTAATATGTATTCATTGTTAATAAGAGAAAATAAGGTCCCGCTGAGGATCTATGGGACGCAGTGGACTAGGGAATAGTGAGTACAGGGTGAACGTGACCACGGTCAAAGTCTGAAGTCTATGGGAGGAGACGAAACAGGTAGGTGAATGCTCCAGAGGGGCGGGCAGCAATGCTCAGGGTGGGCTGGGTGTGTGACCAGTGCTCCCCAAGTGGCACCTGCACTATAGAGATATCGTCAGTCTTGTCCCAACAGTCTTTGTGCACGGTCTTCCCTGGTCTGGACACAGGAAAGAAAGACGATACATCAGTCAAATAAAAGGGCCACTCCTTTAACCTACCTCGTGCCCCAGGGGGACGGGGCAGAATTGCGGAGATTCCTACCTAAGGTGCCCATTTCTAGGAATATGTTGAAGAGAAAGTTGAGGGGCTTTCGGCAGCACCTCTTAGGACAGAGATGAGCCCAGGTTGCAAATCAGCATGTCGCACGGAATGAAGTAATTTCCTGTTTCTCTCTCTCTCCACAGCATTATTAGCATCATCATTGTGTTGGCTGGAGCCATTGCCCTTATCATCGGGTTTGGCATTTCAGGTATGTGATTTCCTGCGTCACCACAAGGCGTTCGCCCCTCACCACTGAGCCCCCAACCACTCAGTGTGGCAGAAAGGAAAGAGCGCGGCTCGTGCACCCAGAAAGCCTCGGAGTAGAGCACTGGGCCTCCTCCTTACTGACTGCATTCTCCTTACATTAGTCACTCATCTCTGTGGGCCTCAGTTTCTGCGTTTACGGAGTGGAGCAAGCAATGTCTGCGTCACCAGGCGGTTGAGAGAACCAAATGGAACGCTTATCAGAGCGCTCTATCTATCAGACAGCGCTCAAGGTGTTCTGGGGTCAGAGATGAAGTGCTGCAGGGCTGAGGCGTTCTAGCAATGGCTGGCCTGGGCGGAGGGTTCCTCTGCAATGAAGCCTCAGCTGAGCTGTTAAAGAATAGCAAGTCTTTGCACACAGGGGGCTCCGGGAAAGAGAAGACAGGCTGTGGCTGTCGTCCCATGTGGTTCCATGTAGGAAACATGGATGGTGCGCTTCGGAAGGCAGCTATCTGATGGCAGCTGCGAGGAACGGTCTTTTTCCTCCTCTTCTGTGTCTCAAAAGCATCTATTATTTAAGCCACATTAATTAAGACATTGGGTGAGCTGGTCGGCAGTTGTCTGCGCTGAGGCAAGTGCTTGGCTCCATTTCCCTTCAGCTGTCTGACTCAGGCCAACACGTGTATTTGAACTCAGTCTGAGGCCAGAGCTGTCACTTCAGGACTTTATAGTTTCAGCCGCCTTTTCTCTGTCACTCTCCTCCACTGAGGATGTGCTGCCATCCCGGGTGACGCGTAAGGAGGGAGAGGCAGTGGAAAGGCCCCTGACCCTACTTGGTCCCTGTGCTGTCGCTCACTCACTCACTGGGTGACTGTGAGCAGCTCTGTGTGGTGGGAGAGCTTAGGAATCAGACAGACGCTCTAATCTCTGGCCTGACACCAATGGTCTATGTCCATTTGGATATAACTTAACTTTCCAGTTTCCTCGCTGGTAAGGCAGTCAGAGTAGTTATGGGGACTAAATGACAAAGATTTGTACAGTGCCTGACGCGTGTGTGTAATAGGTGGCTGCCATTATTATTTATGGTGACACCAACAGTGCTATTCAGAGTTTGCTGTTATTGATGCATTCGTATACCACCTCCTGACGCCTGCACAATTTCCCGGTCACACCAAGGCAGGCCCCCTCTGAAGTTAGGGAGGCCAGGGCAGGAAGCCACAGGACACAAATTCTCCATCTTTGGACACTGGGTAAAAGTTACAGGCTACTCAGTAAGCCAGTCAGGCATGTGCTTATGGCACCAAAACAGGAGCATTGAACAAATTGTTTGGAACAAAATTGATATTTTAAAAAATTGTACTCATCTGAGAAAATGAACAGCTATTGGCTTTTCTTACACTTATTTTATAGTTTGTCATTGTTCTATGTTTGTAAGAGGTGAGTGGGCTCACTGTTTCAGTCTGGCCCTGGATAGCAGCAGAACCGGGGAGAAAGAGCACAGGCTTAGCACCAGATAAGATGGAGCTTGACACTAGCTCTACTACTCGCTACTTAAAGGGCTTTAGGAAAGCCATTTAATCCCACCGAGCCCCCTTATCCTCATTCATAAAATGATCGCTCTTATCTCCCGTGGTTTTATCAGGCTCACAATGAGTGACTATAAGTAAAGTACTTAGTAAACTGTTTCTTTCCTCCTGGTACTCTAATCTGCAATCTTTCCAAATGATTCTAGCTAATAACAGTTATCAATACCACTGATTGAAGGTTTAACATGTGGCAAACTGGGTACTATACGAAGCTCTTTACCTGCGTGGTATCATTTAGACCACTGAGGGAACTACTGTTATTACACATCCCATTTTATAGATGAAAAGCTATGGGATAAAGAAGTTAGAAAACTTGCGCAAGTAAGTGGCAGAGCTGGGATTTGAACCCAGACAGCCTGATACCTGCGCCTTGTTCTCAAACACTATGCTCTGCTGCCACTTCCCTACCGTGTGCCTGTATCTAGTCCGGCCCAGCATCCTTTCTAGTTTCTTCTCACAGAAGCAATTGCTACCACCAACCCTGCTCTCTTCTCTGGCAAGAGTGGGACTCACAGGTTCCACCCCAGGCTCCTCTGGCACAGGCGTAAACCTATGTGTTTCCACCTTTAAGCCATGTGCTGTGGGGCCCATCTGGACAGCTGCGTTCCAGCAGATGCTGAGTGACAGTCTGCTGAAGGCTTCCAGTATGCTCTCTATGCTACTGGACGCTGCAGAACCTGTCTTACTGAGTCCTTTCAAAGAGCAGTTGATTTTTCGGGGTTGAGGGCTCGATCCCCAGAAGGGGGCATACAGGAGGCAGCCAATCAATGGTTCTCTCATCATTGATGTTTCTATCTCTCTCTTCCTCTCTCTGAAAATCAATAAAAACATTTTTTAAAAATAGCTGCTTTAAACTCATCTCCTACAGCCCTGTGGCTCACCAAATCACACAAGAGCCGCTGGTGGCTATGAGGCCTGGAGAGTCATATCAGACCAGTCTGTGTTCCCTAGAACACAGCTCCTTGAGACAGTATTTGTTTGCAAGTTTGTATATAGATTTCTTTTTTGTGAGAAGCAATATTTATTTCCTGTTGCTTGCATATTAAATTTTATTTTATCCCTTTTTATCATCATTTATTCACCTAACAAGTAAGTATTTATTGACTGCTTTCTGGGTACAAAGCAATGGCTTGGTCCTCATGGTTTTTCAAGATCTCACAGGCCTTTATTCCTCCTCTTGATTTGCTATGGGGAGGGTGGGATTTAATCAATGCATTCCATCTGCCACATCTGTAATGCAACCTTAAATGGTCTTGAGCCCACAGTGGTCCCTCAGGCTCCCACGGCTGCTACTTTTACTCATTAAGTTCTCTAAGAGAGCATCCAACAAATCCTCCACTTGTGGGCTCAAGGCCAACGCATTACAATTAATTCGGTAACGCAATTACCGAACTAAGATATGTCATTACCATTTCATTCTCTCCATAAACTGTGCTAATTATGTATTTTTCCTGAAAAGTAATTTTTCAAATCAACTTTAATGGCACTTTATAAACTACAGTCAATTTACCCTTCCTCTCATATAGTTACATTTGCCCCATGGTTTTATTGAGAATCTCTGTGTATTTTCATTGCTTTTTTAAAATATATATTTTTTATTGGTTTCAGAGAGGAAGGGAGAGGGAGAGAGAGATAGAAACATCAATGATGAGAGAGAATCATTGATTGGCTGCCTTCTGCACACCTCACATTGGGAATCAAGCCCACAACCCGGGCATGTGCCCTGACCAGGAATCGAACCATGACCTCCTGGTTCATAGGTCAATGCTCAACCACAGAGTCACGCCGGCCAGGCTCATTGCCTTCTTTTTCACTGGCTACCATTTTCTCCAAATTTAGATGTGGTGATCCTGCCACATGTTCCTCACTCCCATAATCATTTTGGGTAGAACTATTAAATAGTCCCTTGATTTCTACTGACTTCCATTCATTTATTCATTCACTGAACAAATACATATTTTTCGCTCAGGCTGCCGTAACAAAATACCATAGACCTGGTGTTTAAATGGCAGACGTTTATTTTCTCACAGGTCTGGAGGCGGGGAAGTCCCCTCAGGCCCCAGGTGGCCCACCTCTCAGGCTTCCATCAGAGGAAGGGTGATCTGCTTTGCTCCGTTTACTCATCAAATCTTAACCTCACCCAGAAACATCCTCACAGACACACCCAGAGTATCTGACAAAATGCCTGAGCGCTCTGTGGCCCAGTACAGGTGACACACAAAATTAATCATCACAGCAGTATAGGAACTACAGATATGATTCAAACAGTTTCTGCCCTTGAAAAGCCTACAGATTAGTGCCAGATAGAGACCGGAGACAAGGTAGAGGGGAGACAGCTGCTGTAATAAAGGCACAGGAAAGTGTTCAGGGACAGTAAGGAGAGAGTCTACTCATCTTGTCTTGGTAGATCAAAGGAGGGTTTCGTGAGAGGCTGCCCTCTGAACAGCCTTGAATATAAGCAGAACTTGGATAGCTGGTGACAAGAGAGGAGGGAACTATAAATTGGAGGTGCAAGATGAACAGAGGTGTGAAAATAATAGTATGATTGGCATAACCAGGATTAGCCAAGGCGGGGAAAGGGGTGTTTCGCATTCATATCACACAGTAAAACTTCGCACCATCCTCTCTCATGACTTCTCTCCCAAACCTACCACCTGCATGGCCATGCATGGCAGCTGCTCCCGTCTCTATTCCCTGTACGAGCCTCCAAACATCCCCCCAGTCCAGCCTGTGCACCTGTGTTTCCTCTGCCTTTTTTACTTATAACTTTTCTTCCATCAGTAGTTCTCTTTCTAATATAAACCCATCTAGCTTAGCTTCTTCAGGTCTGTCCCTCATCCATTACCTTCATCTACTTTATAAAGGCCTAGGGCCCAACTAGACAATTCTTACCCCTTGTGGGCAAGAGAGAATATCCTTATGTTCATAATGTTACCTCTGACATTTGAAAAATACCAAGTATGCTTGTGTATTTTTCCATTGAAAGCAGAAAATCAATAAATCACTTGATATGAACAGACAATATAGACTATGAAAGAAAGCAGTGGGAAATGAGGGTGGAAAGGTAACAATTAATGAGCATTTCCTATGTGCCATGCAGTATTTAGGTCTGAAGGCCATGCTGGGTAGTCTGAACTTGACTCCACAGTCCTTGGAAAAGTCATGGAAGACTAGTGATTAGAAAACTAACATGTTCATATTGTTCTTTAAGCTCTACCTATAAGACTAACGCATGTGAAATATATTGGATGGAGGCAAAGATAAGAGGAAGGAATAGCAATAAGGAAGCTGGGAAGCACTCAGCACCCATTTTTCTGGCTTTAAGGAGGAGAGGTTAGTGAAGACCATTTTAATCTGAGGTATTAAAGGACACTCAGAGATTGGGATGGAACTTGACCTGAAAATCCTCAGGATCTACGACAGCTCTGGGAATGGGGGCACCTTCTTCATCTTTCTTTCATGGTCTTCCCACCCCCCTACTTTTTGTGTCTGGCCCACGGTCCTCTTGGGCTCAAAGACTCATCCTCATCTCAGCTTCACATTCATACCCCAGAAGGAGCCTCTCAAGAAGATTCAGTTCATTGTATCAGTCCTACAGGCGTCCCCATCAGCAGCCCCAGTGCAGAAAGAAGGGCTGGTCCATCCTTCATAGACTGAGTGGGCTATCGGCTGGGCAAGTGCGGAAAAGGCAGTGGACACAGCTGGCTGCATGATTCATATTCTGTTGGTGATGTGTTTGGAGAGGAGGGGATATCTTAGGCCAAAAAAATAATTTAATTAAGTATCATTCTTCATTATGCCATAGCTGGCACTATAACCTTGACCACGTCACTTATCTTATCTTCTCTCCGCTTAGCTTCTTCATCATTCAAATGGAGATAAAAGTAACAGCACTTTAGAATCTGACATTCTTCAGAACTCCTAGTCACATTTGGTTAACATGAGGTTTCACTTCTACACCATTTCTGGTTAACTATGAATAACAATACCTTATATGTGCAATTACAATTTTTAAGTCAAGTTCATAATCATTTGATTTGATCCTTACAGGAATCCTTTAAGATAGCATTACCTCCATTTTTCTGAGATCCAGAGAGGTTACATGACTTATTCAAGCTCACACAGATACAAAATGACAATGCCAGGACTTGAGTTCTCATCTTTAAACCCCAAATCCAATATGGTCTCCTCTCATCGTCTCCCCAGGATTGGGTTACTTGGTCCCCAAAAGCTATTGTTTATTTTAGATCGCTGTAGCTATAAAAAACAGACTATTGTCTTCCTGCTCTTTCTCTCCTTCTTACGTCTTCTTTCCTATGCCTCTCCTGTCCTTCTGTCTTCCTAATTTGTCACAGAAGTCTGTTTGGCTTTTAGTAATGAAGGGTTTGGTGATAGAAGTTCCAAAGCTTTCCTTGGCATTGACCCTTGCTTCCTAAATTGCAGGCACACACTCCATCTCAGTCACGACTCTCACCTCGGCTGGGAACATCGGGGAGGACGGAATCCTGAGCTGCACTTTTGAACCTGACATCAAACTTTCTGATATCGTGATACAGTGGCTAAAGGAAGGTGTTATGGGCTTCGTCCATGAGTTCAAAGAAGGCAAAGATGACTTGTCAGACCAGAATGAGATGTTCAGAGGCCGGACAGCCGTGTTTGCTGATCAAGTGAGAGTTGGCAATGCTTCTCTGAGGCTGAAAAATGTGCAACTCACAGATGCTGGCACCTATAAATGTTACATCATCACTTCCAAAGGCAAGGGGAATGCTAACCTGGAGTATAAAACTGGAGGTAAGGTATTTTTAGGCAGAGGGAAAGAAAGGGCCAAAAGCTATTTGAGGCTAAAGAGCGGTTAGCTGATGAAATATCATGCTTTTACACTCACGAGTGATTAATATCAGACAAGACCCTCAAAGTCTGTTAGCAGCCATCCTTGCTGTCCAAGACCCACACCAACTCCAAAAGGAGCCCATTATACTAGGTCTTAAAATCTTTTGTTCTGAACTCTAGCTTCTTCTGAATTTTCACATATATTATTTAAATAATATATTGTAGTGACAGGTGAATACTGTTTCTTCCTTCTCTCTTTCCCTCCCCTATTTTCTCCAGGTAGCAAAAAGATATAAAGTTCAGAAGACTTCACAGGCCCCTGGGGAAACACCCAATTTCCCTAATGGATAAACTTTTTTTATAATCACTGGAACCCCTCTTACTTGGAGAATTTACCTGTTATAACAATTAAACCTAGAACTTATGTCTGTGGAGTTTGTGACATTGGCCAGAATTGTGATGTACAACAGTATCATGAGCAGATCATTATTTGCATCTACAGGACAATGGGCCATACACAGAGAGCCCTCTGGGGAAGTGAAGTTCTGAGTCACCTCAATGATAGAAATCACGGTGTATTTAAGACCTAGTACTTCAAAGGCTATATTGTCTTCTCTTTCTGACCTTGACATCAGCCCTTTCTGACCTTCAACCCTGCAGCCTTCAGCATCCCAGAGATGGATGTGGACTATAATGCCAGCTCAGAGAGCTTTCGATGTGAGGCTCCCCGATGGTTCCCCCAGCCTACAGTGGTCTGGACATCCCAAGTTGACCGAAGAACCAACTTCTCAGAAGTCTCCAATACCAGCTTTGAGCTGAATTCTGAGAATGTGACCATGAAGGTTGTATCTGTACTCTACAATGTCACAATCAACAACACATACTCCTGTATGATTGAGAACAACATTGCCAAAGCCACGGGGGATATCAAAGTGACAGGTGGGTCCCTTCATGCTTTTGTTATGGGTTTATTGGGGTGAGAATTAAATTAAAATATAATTTCTATAACTGATATATTATGTACGAGGGCACAGAAAGCTCTAGAGTTCTCTTCACAGACACCTAGATCACAATTCCAGTTGAGATTACACTACATAAGAAGAAGACTAATACAAAACAATATTTATGGCCCAATAGGTCAAAGATGGCAACTAAGCTTCGTCTCATACACCTTCTGACTGCTTGGAGAGCGGTGTGTAGGGTCCTGAGGCCCTAACTCAGCAGGACTGCTTTGGTGAAGCAGTGGGATATGATGATTACTTGACATCTCTGATATATTCAACTAGTGATCTATATGCCAAGTCCCCCAACACTGGTTTGGTTCTAGTCTGCCTTTGAGAAGGCTTTCAATCTGAAGACGGAAGGTCTTAGAATCTGCCTTAGTCTTATTCAGCCCTTCTCTCCTTAGTCAGCTCAAGCTCCCACTAACATGGCCCAGGATTACCCGACAGCTCTAGTTTGAACTGGCCTCCCAGGCTGCGAAGACCAGGATCCAGGGAGCCCAGCACTCGGGTCTCCCTGTAATGCTTTAGTCATAAAAACCTAGGGTTGAGCTGGCATCAAAGAAATGCACAGACTGAATTATAACTTTTAAAACCATCCCTCTTGGGGCTAAAATGAATTCAATTTGAGTGAGTTGTAGGAATTCTTTTGCATCCTGGATAGGAAACATGTATCAGACATATGATTTACAAATATTTTATCTCATTCCATAGGTTTTCATATGTATACTTTATTTATTTACTTTACAATGTTTTTATTGATTTTTGAGAGAGAGAGGAAGGGAGAGGGAGAGAAACATCGATAGGATGCCTCCTGTACACACCCGACTGGGAATCGAACCTGCAACCTGGGTATGTGCCCTGACTGGGAACTGAACGGTCACCTTTCAGTGCATGGGACAATGCTCAACCAACTGAGCCACACCGGCCAGGACAGAAGAATGGTTTTGACAGAATAGGAAGCCATGAAGTCAGGAGCCTATGTCAAAGTCCAAGGGAGAAATTATGAGGGTCTTATTGGGGGCAGTGGCAACGGGAAAGAAAGGGGAAGAATCAAAAGTTAATGAAGAAAATAATCTACAGGCCTTAGGGACACAAATGTGAAGGAGAAGAGAAAGAGCAAGTCAAAAGGGTGTGATGTTTCTACCCTGTTTGCTTAGGAGGTTAATAACCCTGCCAACAAACAATTAAAATACAGAAGCAACAGTTTAGGGAAAAAAACGGGGATTTTAGAGATGCTGAGTTGAAAGTGCCCATTGTTCACTAGGCAGAAAGGTCCCATGGTTAGCACCTGACCCAGCATACGAGGGGTTTTGGGAGAACACTCCATCCCTATTCCACATACTTCCTTCCATGAGAAAATACCCCACCAACCTAACCCTTCCAGCCTCTCTGTTCGCCCCTCTTTCATGCCTCATCAGAGAAGCAGGAGTTACTAATGTATCTGATGGGTGAGTCTATTAGAAGAAGCCGGACTTCAGAAGCTCAGCTCCTTCTTTTTTCTTGTCTCTCTAGCTACCCTCAGGAAGTATAATTTCTACCCTGCTCTTCCCAGCCATCAATGTTTCAGGGGCGTAATCCGCTTGGCTGGAGGAAGCCTGCCCCAGCCTGGTGCTGCCTGTCCGAGGAGATCCCTGGGCGACAGCTCACTTCCGAGCAGACAAAGCTTCATCCTGTAGCAGATTTATTAGTAATGCGAGTGATATTTTGGTCTTCCAATTGCCTCACTCGCTTTGTCCTACTCTTTAACGGATTCAGAACTCAGCTGTAAAAAGGGGTGTTCTTTATTGGGCTCCTTTGAACCCCAACAGTAGGTGCTCAAACATTTACTCAATAATTATGTTTTTAACTGACCCAGTAGCAACTGTAAATCCAGATGTGAAACTCATGACAAAGTTCAGAATAAGGAGATGGATTTGGAAAAGATCAACTTAAGGGAAGTCATACTCATTAATTAGGCTTGAGCAGGGTTACTTTTGTTGTTTTCACAGCTAATACTTATTGAGTGCTTACTTATGTGCCAGGTACGTTCCAAGCACTTTAATTTATTAACTCATTAATCCTCCTAAGAAGATTATTATTATTTTAGTCCTATTTTATAGATGAAGAAATGGAAACACATATAGATGAACTAAAGTCACACAGCTAGTAAGTGTCAGAGCCAAAACGAACTAAATGAGATTGGACTGTCCAGGGAAAAAACAGAATAGAGCAATTTAATTTCTTCACTTCTCTTCCCTACTTCAAAATGAGAACAATACTTTCTCATCACTTTGCAATGATGTCAAGAAAGCGAGTAACACAGAACCTGTAAAGGTCATGGCCGAGAGGGGGGAAAACGTGTCTGAAACCAAGGACTGGCCGCGGCCATTGTTCAGCCCATTCTTTCCTTGGTAACCGATTATTATCTCTTTATTGGTATCATTTTTCATTTGGCTGCGTGCTTACTGGAGTGGACCATGGAATAGAGCTTCCTTTGAAGAAAGGGAAAGTGGATAATGGGGTACAAAGTTGCCCCCCAATTGGGTACAAGTTGTATTAGGAACAACTTGCTGTTTTCCAGGTACTTTTCCTTGCTAACCAGCCATGTGGAGATGATATGCAGCTTCCCCTCTATGACCCTGAACTTGTCTCTCCCTTTACAGACTCTGAGATTAGAAGGCGGAGTCACCTAGAGCTGCTGGACTCAAAGGCCTCCCTGTGTGTCTCTTCTTTCTTTGCCATCGGCTGGGTACTCCTACCTCTCTCCTCCTACCTGGTCCTAAAATAACGTGCCTTGGCCACACAGAAACGTGCAAAGTCATTAGTACAGCAGGTGAGATGAACCCTGAATGGTGTGGGGGGTCCACTGTGTGTGTGCTTGTGTTCCTAACACGATCAAGCAGCTCCAGCATCAGCTCTGAGGATGATCCCCTCCTTGAAGGAGAGACTCAAGCCATCTCCTTTCCCTCAGCAACCTAGGGTGTCATGTGGCCTTGATAGAACATCATCAAAATACAGAAAACAAGGCCATTCCTGAATAAGAATACACTCATCCAGTGGCAGGGAGAGGTTCTGTTCTCAGTAAATGTTTGCTGAATGCTTGTAATGGTTATCTTATTACTGTTATTTTCAGAATCCCAGGAATCTGCAGAACGATTTCACCACAAGATATGACCTAGTTTTCTATTTCTTGGGGGAAATGAATTCATGCCTAAAAGCCTGGAACGAACACACAAGATCAAGAAGCAAAAAGAAGCCAAAAGCAACCCACTGAAGACTCCAATATGAACAAGATAAATCTATCTTCAAAGACACGTATTAAAGGTTGGGGAAATAATTCATCTGAACTAGAGAAGTGTGTTAAGACTGCGAAGTAAAATGCATGTGGGGACAAGTGTACCCCCCATATCTCAGGGACCTCCCCTTACCCATCCCCAGTTGGGGAGTGAGAGGGTGGGCTATTGCAGCTCCCCGTCTCTGGATCTTGTTATCCTGCTGTAATGTCGCCCCCAGAAAGTTTCAATTGCAATATGTCCGCGCTTAAACTTCTGTGGAAACAGCAAGAAGCTGCTAGTCAGCTGCCACTTCACGACAGAGGTGGCTGCATCTTAGTGGTGGGTCCAATGATCCGCTTGTCACTATGATGCTTCCAAACGTGCCTCGGCATCTCCTCCCACCTGACAAACGCTGAACAAGTGTGGGACGTGACTGTAATTTTAACGTAAAAATCGTAGTTGGGGGACATTTTCTAAGTGATCTGAGTACCTTCTTTTCAAAAACAAACAAATGCCATTTTATTTCTCAGGTGACGTTTAGCCTTGAGTGAGCTCGGAAAGGCCTCCATCTTGGCCACATGGGCGTTAAGTCACCACAAGGTCGCAGGCTTGTGCTTTCCAGCCTGTGTGGCCTGAGAGGACCTCAGGTCTCAACAGCATCTAGAGCAGTGAGACTCACTCAACTGGACTCATTCTGCAAACCTCCAGGGACATTTAGAAATGTTTGGAGACTTTAGCTGTCACGATTTTGGGGGAGGGGGTGCTACTGGCATCTAGGGAATAGAACTCAGCGCCCTACAATGCACACGACATCCACCCACGACAAAGAATTATCCAGCCCAGTATGTCAATCATGCTGAGGTTAAGAAACCCTGATGCTGAATAGGAAAGGATCTTAAAAATGGACATTAGCCTCTGTCGCGTAGGCTGCGGTCTCAGACCAGAGAGCCAGAAGTCAGTTTGGGGCAACCAGGAATTTCTGACGGATTATCTGTAGCTGTTGAGCTTCTGAGTTCCTTTCCCTTAGTTTTTCTCTACAAATAAAGTTCTGTGAGGGAGCTGCTTGAGTTTCATCTCAAGTTCTCCCGCTCTGAATTTAGATCTCAGAACCCTGCCTAGTCACATTCAAATTAAGACAATAAAAACATGTACCTTCCCTGAAGCCCACAGAGAAATCTGAAAGCAGGGACAATAAACCTTTGAAAGGAGGCCCTGAGGAACGAGGCTTTGATAGGAAAGAATATTTTGTTTCCAGCCCCCTACCCACACCTTTCACGTGTTGACTATGGCCTCCCGGGCACTTTGGACCCACCACGATTGTACTGCATTTTGTTATAGAAAACTTGATTGTATAGTTCTGATCACTCATGAGAATGATTAAATATGCATTTCCTATACTGGTGTCTGCCTGGTTTGTCAAAGAGAGTGTAAGGGAAGATGAATAAAAAGTCATAGATCGGGTTCTAAAGCTTCGTGCCTCGCAAATGACCGGCGTTCAATAAGTGTCTGTTGAGTGAATGGATAAGTGAATGGAAGGACATGAGAGGAGCCTGTGAGCGTGGGCCAGGTGGCCGGGTCTAGTTTCTTAAAGAAACTCCACGCGGCTCACCAACCTGGCATGTCTCCATCTAGGAAAATAGATGACAGTGGGCTTGACGCACATAAGTGTGGAAGAGTGCATGTTGGTGGACAAACCCAATGCTCTGGTGCCAAAAAAAAAAATCTGACTTTGACTACTCAGGAATTTCAATTTCTCAATCTCAGAAGAAAAACCTCAAAATCATCATTCCCAGGCCTTTCGCTTTTCAGATGAAGACCCAGAGGGGAGGTGTAGGTAACCGGCTATCTTCAGGTTCTACAGCTTGCCCAAAATCACACTGGTAGTTGGTGGAGGAGTAAAATCTATAGGAAATCTCATTTTCAAATTCCCACAGGCCTTTTGCACAAAGAAAACATTATGAAACCAAATCAAGAAAGCAAACTGTGAAAGCATGACATGCTCAACCCAACCCAGGTTAATCCCTTGGCCTTGTCCATGAGCACACAGCGATGCATTAGGCAACAGATGCGTCAGATCAGCCGAAGTGCAAGGACCAGGATATCACTTACACCGCAAACATCTGGGGAAGCTCAAATCGAGATGCCGAAGGCTAAAACATTGCAGAAGTATTAACACACTTGAAGGAACAAACCATTCTAACTTCAAGGTGAAGTATCAGCTACCAGCTATACTTTTCAGGTTGTATGAGATTTGTTTCACCAGCGCAGTGACTTTGCTGTGCGCACTGTTAACTGGGGAGGGGTAGGCAGGGGATGTGATTGCATACTGAGGCGTCTGCCCGGTGGCACAGGGGTGTGCTCTCATTCCATTGATGAAACACAAAATTCCCAACCTCCCTCCAGCTGGTGAGGTCTCCACACATCCACTGGCAGCTCTAATTCAGACTGTCTTCCTATGTGCCTGCGCTCCTTGCTCCTTTTAACCTTGTCTTACGTCCTGTTTCACATCAATCATCTCCAGGAGTTTCAGCACGGCAGCCAGGAGAGAAAATTAACAGTCTCAAAAACAGAACCTCAGCTGTGCTCTCTTTTCCATCTACCCTCAAGCAAAAATTCTTCTTCCCCCCACGAAGCTGTCTCTGAGCGGTCCTTCATCTGCACATGCAATTTAGCACAAAATCACACACTGTCTTGTTGACTGTTCCTCATTGCTGTATACTTGGACTCCTTTGAAGATGATGACAAAATAGGTATGGGAGCTCAGGCAGTCCTTGGAAGTTTGCTCTTAAAAGAGGGCCAGGCAGATATTCCCAGGAAGCCTTGTTTACTGATGGTGTCTGCGGGGCCAAGGCAGTTAAGGCACAGCCTAGAAGAGGGGTCTGTCGTTATCACTACAGGAGGCCCTGTGTGGAAAAGCCTGGCTCCCCCAGATAATGATATACCTGTGTCTTCTCAAAGTCAAAACTTGACCTTCAGCATTATCTTATCTCTTCAGTCCAAATCGAATTGCCTGGCCTAAGAAGTATTTTTAGCATTTTCAATTATAAGGTCCCTAACCCAAAACTCTAAATAATACTTTAAATAAGAACTTTATGGGTACCTTGGTCCCATATCCCTTCTTTAGAACAAGACTAAAGTGGTGCTCAGTGCATCTAGCCTGTGAGCAATAGCAGACTGAGACTGCTTTCTTTCTCTTTGCCTCTCATATTTGCAGTTTTCAAATTTTATTTGTAGCCATTCATGTTATTTTAGGGAGAACTATTTAGGTTTTCACAGATAAAATTCCAGGACTGTATGTACTCAATATGACTTTGATGAGATGGCTCAAGTAGCCACACGTGACTCAAGTGGCAGGTCCAGGTCCCATCATACCTCGGTAGGGGAGGATGGAAGTGTGACAGGGTGACAACACAAAGACAGCAGTTTCTATCGAGAGGCAGTAGAAGCCAAGTCCCAGCCTGCTAAATGACTACTGTCATCAATTCCTCTCAATTTTCCTTTTACCCCTCTTCTCCTATGTGTCCCAATCCACCCTCCTCTAGGCCCTGAGTACTCTCAGTGTTTCTAGCATTCTTTCCAACAAACTCTGCCCTCCTCCCAGTAAGAACTGCCCCCTAGCATCTAGCTACACATGAGAAGGTAATTCATTAACTACCTTTTTCAATAGCTTAATGTATGGCCCTCCCACGGAGGCAAACCTCTATTTCACTGAAATGAAGCTAAAGTGAAAATATCATATAAAAACATCCAACCAGTGAGAGATACTTGGGGTATCAGAGTATAGGCCAGTGACTCTCGGCGAGGGAGACCAAAATAAAGGACAAAATTAGAAAAGAACAGTGAATGATCAGAAGGGGCTTATCAGTTCAATCAAGAGAGCCTTGTAAGAACTGACACTGATGTAAATTCGGGAATTACTATTCTCTCTTAACATAATGAACGGAGAGTAACACAAACACAACCAGGATAGAGATACGCGTGTCAAAAAATGCGTGGCTCCATTTCATTCTCTCCCCACCTCATCCACTTAGGAGCCAGAGTGGTGTACTGACCTACGTTCAGGGTCAGGTCTGAGCATACTGAAGAGGGTTCCTGCTGTGGGCAAAAGTTTTATTGCAGGCCCTGTCACAACAGTACCTGCCTCAGGTTGGTAACGATGACTATTAAAGAGAGAGTTCATAAAAAGCAGTTATTACACTGCCTGGCTGTAACAGTCTGCTAGGACGGCCATAACGAAATACCATAGACTGGGTGGCTTAAACAACAGAAATTTCTTCCCCCGTGTTCTGGGACTGGCAATCCAAGACCCAAGTGTCAGCAGGTTTGGTTTCTCCTGAGGCCTCTCTTCTTGGCTTGCAGATGGCCACCTGCTTGTTGTGTCCTCACGTGGCCTTTTCCTTGTGCACCTGCATCCCTGGCATCCTTCTCCTTATAAGGACACCAGTCATGTTAAATTAGGGTCCACCCATACTACTTCACTAAACCTTAATTACCTCTTTAAAAGCCCTAGCTCCAAATACAGTCACATTCTGAGGTATACTTTGGGGGTCGAACGACCCTTTCACAGGGGTCGCCTAAGACCATCGGAAAACACATATATAATTACATATTGTTTTTGTGATTAATCACTATGCTTTCATTATGTTCAATTTGTAACAATGAAATTGGAGGTCACCACAACATGAGGAACTATATGAAAGGGTCGCGGCATTAGGAAGGTTGAGAACCACTGATCTAGATACTATGATACACAGAGAATTCAATAGACTTACCATCCTGATTAGGAGGGAGCCATGAAGACAGCAGGGGCCAACGTAGTCCAGACAAAGGGTCTTTTCTAAGTCAACATTTTCAGGATGAATCTTGCAAGATGACATGGTCATTAAGTATAAGAATGGGAGAATCCTAAAAGGAAAAAAGAGAAAACGCGTAATGTTACATTAGAATGCAATACTGTAAAGAGTGCAAAGCATGCCTTTTATGATCCATTCTTTAATACAACAGTATGAGCACTCCACACTGCTGCTAATTTTAATCACAAGAATTATTGCCATCTGCACCACAAAATCCAGTCTATAAATGTGCCATTTTCTTTATATTATTACCCATTTAGCAGTGTATATTTTATATAGAAGATAAATTTATATAAAAAGATCATGTAATCACAAAGCACTCATCCAAAATAATTTTTTAAACAAACACATTAATATAATGTATCAGTTGCTTCCTAAAATATTTATTTCAAAAAGGTTAATAATGAACTTTATTACTTGACAAACATAGAAAAAAGAGGATTCACAGAAAGAGATGAATCGAGTGTACAATAAAGTGTAAACAGTCTAAGAATATCTTTATGCCAAACCAATTAAGACTGGGGGCAGCTTCCTGACTACATCAACTGCAGAAAGTCTGGGGTCATGGCAGGGGTTTGGTCTGGCAACTAGGAGTCAAGTGAAGAGACAAAGCAGGTGTTAGACGACCTTGGATAAGACACTGAAGAATCACCCTAGCTGGCTTGGCTCAGTGGATAGAGCATCAGCCTGTGGACTAAAGGGTCCCAGGTTCAATTCCGGCCACGGGCACATATCTGGGTTGCAGGCTCCATCCCCAGTAGGGGGCATGCAGGAGGCAGCAGATTGGTGATTCTCTCTCAATATTGATGTTTCTTTCTCTCCTTTCCCCTTCCTCTCTGAAATCAATAAAGAAATATATTTTTTTTAAAAAGTGAAGAATCTTTTCCAAAAGGGTAATAATAATGGAACTTATGTCTCATTTAGTCCCACTCTGACCCAGAAGAGCTACACAAGCAGAGCTCCAAAGTTCAGATCATTCTACCCATTTCATCCTGCACCTTCTCAAAATTGAAGAGTTGCCCGTTTTTCATAGAATATCCGATATAAGGGACAATTTACGCTTCTTAGATCTCACAATTAGAATTATCTCATGGTTCAGAGAATTCATAGATTAAAAATCAAAGTACCATAATGCAATGCAAGTTCTCCCTTCTCTGTCTCAGTTCAAAATAAACAAAACAGAAGCATGCAAGGTCCAAGCTTTTTAGTTACACAAGCCTTTTATTGCAGCTACTGCCACTAGGTGGCACTAAAGACTCAGTGTTTTAGGAATCAGACTCAAAATCAAAAGGCAAAAATTATCTTGAAATAAAGAATAAATTTCCCCTGCCATTATGACCAGTTTCTTAGAAATTAACATGAATCTCACTTTATTCACTTATTTATTAACCCTACTATGTTTCAGACACTGTGCCCAGTGTTAGGGATGCAGAAATAAAACACGGTTCCTTGTCCTTAAGAGTTCCCAGTGCGGAGGGGTGGGGGTACTGTGAGGCCCAAGGGCAGAATCAGATAAGCAAGTATAAAATTGAAATATAGGGAGGAGGAGGAGATTTCTGAGAAGCAATCCAAAAATACACATCAGCAGGCCCCTCCTTGCTCACTCCCTCTCTCCGATGTCAAAGCCATTCATTTGTGCAGCTGGGCCCGGGCCTCTTCCTAACCCGGAGCAAAGGAGGTTAAGGAGGCAGAAGGTCCAAGGAGTGGGTTCTGGGACCCCAACCTCACCCAGCAGATTTCCTGGACCCGGGTTCCATCACCCTCCCACAGTTCCTAGACCAGGCGGGCTCTTTCCTGCCTCCCTGCCTTCGCGCATGCAGTTCCCTCCACCTGGAATGCCCTTCCTCAGCCTTCAGGTCCCAGCCGGCTTTAACTCCCCTGGAGAACCTTCCCTGAGTCCCTTGGGGCTCCCCCTGCATCCTGCACCCACCGCGGTCACAGCCGTTTTCTGGATGATGCTCTCCGGGGTGATGAGGTCTTGGAGATGCTAGCTTTGCCTTTGTACCCCAGCCCCTGGCACAGACAGGTTTTCAGTAAAGCCAGGAGGAAGGGAAGGAGGAAGGGAGGGAGCAAAGAAACACCTCTCTTAGGATTGGAGAGGATCTGGACCGTGAGCACCTGGCACAGGCCTGGGCAAGGAGCAAAGCCCACTCCCTTCCTGCCGCCTCCACTTGAGCCTGGGCTGCAGCACCTGCTGCCTCCTCCCATTGGGAACCGGCTCAGGGGTCCTCTCTATACCCGCGGGCCTGAGTCGGTTGCCCATTTGGAGGCAAAGGACCCTCTTCTTTCTGAGTGGAGCGCCTGGCAGGATGTCCCCGCAGCAGGTGGAGGCAACAGCAGAGGGCTCCAATCCTAGACCTGGCCGCCACATCCCAGCTTGTGCCCTGAAGGGATCTCTGGTAATACAGCGACAGTTACAAATGCACAGAGGGTCTGGAGCCTCCTGGGCTCATGAAAATGGGGACCACACATTAGCTGCAGAGACCGTCCTGACTCCCAATCCAGCTCTGCTCCACCCCAGCCGAGGGAAGCACCGAGGCCTGGTTGTGACCTGCGGATGGGAATGATGTGCTGGGCTGGCTCCCAGTGGGCACGGGCTGGGTAGCAGGGTGACTCTTCCTGCAGTAACAGGAACAGGCCAGCAGAGGGCGACAGCCTCTGCCGCCTCCCAAGGCAGGCAGCTGGGCTGGGCGGAAACCACACCTGGTTCCCCTTCAGCAGGGGCAAGGGGGAGGCTGAAGGATGGCTTTGGGGCCAGGTGGGCACCCAGCTCCCCTGGGAGGCCTGTTCTGCCCACCACCGTGCAGACGGGTCCCCTCTGGTGGCCGCACTGCGCAGGCTGAGCCCTCCAGGAGCTGGACGTCAGCACAGACTGGGTGCTCTCGGCATTTCCTCCTGGGAGAGGGGAGGCCGGGTGTGGGGGCGCAGTGCCCACCTGGTGTCTGCACCCCTCTGCCTAAGGGGGTCCACCCCCGGCCCCTCCCAGACTGGTTTGAGGACCTTGGGCTGCAGGCAGGAGCTGGGGAACTGGTGACCGGCTGGGGCCCGGGGTCAGCGGGTCCCTGGGGCTGAGGGTGCCTGTGCTGAATGGGGGCCCAGGGGGTGAGCGATGCTGCCACGGAGGTGGGGGGGGCATCGGGGACTTGAACCAGGAGGCGCCGGGGCAGAGCCACATCTCAGCGAATGCAGGCAGTCTGCTGGTTTGCAGACCCCGAATCAATTTAATTTCGAGGTAAAACAAAATCCGCCAGGAGAGGCAGGCAGCGAAAGGCAGGCGGGAAAATCATGGTACTTCGTAGTCTAAGCCACAGACGGCGAGGGGAGGCGGGATGTTCCCCACGCAGGGCCCTCGCCCCAATGCAGCGGGACTCCGCCAAGGTTACCAGCTGGTAGGGACCTTGGGACAAAGGGAACAGCCGCCCAGAGGCACTGGTGCCGAGACCCGACCCCTGTCTGCTGGGGGTGGATGGGGGGTGAGGGGAAGGGTGAAGCCCATCAGAGCAAATGGCCGCTTACCCAGAGGTCACACGTCAAGGAGACAGAGGCTCTGTGCGGCGGAGGGTTCATTTCCAGCTCCGTCCTTTTACTGCTGTGCGCCCTCCAAGGGAAGAAGTCACTCGCCCTCTCTGTGCCTCAGTAGCTTCAGCTGTACGATGGGCACGTGAACAGTGGGGCGTGGCCACGTGATTGGCCAGAAGTGGGCACGTGAACAGGGGGCGTGGCCACGTGGACAGCCTGAAGTGCGCTTGTGAAGGGGGCGCTGGCCACGTGATCGGCCGGGAGTGCGCACGTGAACACAGTGTGGCCTTACGTTAGGAAGGAGGAGGGGGCACCTGAATAGGGAGGAGAGGCCACGTGCAGACAAGGGGAGATTGAAGGGATGGGGCCAGGAGCAAAGGAGCCCCAGGAGCCCCCAGAAGCTGACCAGGCAGGAAGGGCCCTGCCCTGGAGCCCTCCGGGGGAGCACAGCCCTGGACGCCCAGATGGGGAGAGCACTTGTTCCTGTTGGTTTAGGCCAGTCTGTAGTCATCGGAGCAGCAGCCTTCGGAAATAGACCCCTCCTTTTGGGGCTTTATTTAATTAATTTATTTTTAAAATATATTTTATTGATTTTTTACGGAGAGGAAGGGAGAGGGATAGAGAGTTAGAAGCATCGATGAGAGAGAAACATCGATCAGCTGCCTCCTGCACAATCCTACTGGGGATGTGCCCGCAACCAAGTTACATGCCCTTGCCCAGAATTGAGCCTGGGACCCTTTAGTCCACAGGCCGATGCTCTATCCACCAAGCCAAACCGGCTAGGGCTCCTTTTGAGGCTTTGACCGGGTTCTGGGAATAGCTGAGCCCTGTGCTCCGTGTCAGGGGAGACCCCCCTACCCCAGGCTTCTCACTGCAGGGCTCACAGGGAGATCATCCCTGTGTCTGTGCCTGGGCCTGTCCCCTGCTCCGTGGGGCTCCTCCGCAGTGACAGTGCAGTGGGCACACCAGGCAGGCTGCTTGGCGGGAAGGGCAGGCCACGTGGCTCAGGGACTCCCCACCGCCTTGCCCAGCCCCCGCTGCAGGATGATGCAGGGCTGGGCAAGGAGCAAAGCCCACTCCCTTCCTGCCCCCTCCACTTGAGCTGGGCTCCAGCACCTTCTGCCTCATCTGATTTGGGGCCGGCTCAGGGGTCGTCTCCATACCGGCAGGTCTGTGTCTGTTGCCCATTTGGAATCACACCAGGATGCAGACGTGCACTTGACTTCATAAGGAGCTAGTGTGTTTGGGAGAAAGGCCTCCATTCTCGAAATTCCCAGACTAGGCAAACTTGCAAGGGCTTGAGGGCTGACCTTGAGCAGGGTTTTCAAACAGTTTTCACACTGAATACTTTCTGCACACAAAGCCTTATCTGAGGGCCATTATATAAAACAGATGGAACTATGCTGCTTTGGCAAAGTGGTGGGTGTTGAAGGGCCTGGGAGATGGGACCAGAGTCCCCTTCCCCCTGTAGCTCTGGGTTCTGGGGAGATGGGGGTTGGGGTTGGTCCTGGTGGTGGGATGGGGCAGCCAGGAGAGAGGGAGAGCCCTGGGGACAGTCCAGTGACTGACAATTACTAACTGGTACAGAAGGGCTTCCGTATTTTCAGAACTGCGTGTTCATGCCCGTGTGGCTGGGCCAACAAACTCATCTTTCACAGCAAGAAGTCAGTCTGTACACACAAAAAAGAAAATATGTCCTTGGAAAAAATCATAATGACTTCAAGCGTTAATGTTCTCAGTTTCTTTTTTTAATCTTGAAGGGATATTTTAGAGGAACTATCTCTTGTCTAGAGGAAATATTTAAATATTTTTTATATTGATTTTAGAGAGGGGAGGGAGAGATACATTAATGATGAGAGAGAATCATTGATCAGCTGCCTCCTGCATGCCCCCTACTGGGAATCAAGCCTGCAACCGGGGCATGTGCCCTTAACTGGAATGGAACCCAAGACCTTTCAGTCCACAGGCCGACACTCTATCCACTGAGCCAAACCAGCTAGGGTTAGAGGAAATATTTATATGAATTCAGCAATTCCATCAACTTCTCTTTTTCTTTTGTGAAATTCAAGTAAAATTAAATTTAAAATTATATCTGAAATATGATTGTTCTGGTTTTTAAAAAATTATCTCTACCCATCTTTTCATTACCCATGCTTCTCTTCTTGTATTTGCATATTAAGTTGTCCAAAATGATGTTCACCGAATGTGATTGGTTATTATGGCTGGTGGGATTGGGGTTGTTTTTTCTTCCATCTTTGGGATTTCAGCATGTTTTACTGAATTCTTTATAATGAACAGATACCAGTTTTTACTTTAGTGTGATTTTTTTCTTTAAAAAAATACAGGAAGAAAACACAGCAATGACCTATTCATTCAACAAATATTTATTGAACAACTTGAAAAAAAATTGAAATATAGAATGTGGCTCAGTGGTTGAGCATCGACCTAAGAACCAAGAAGTCACAGTTCGATTCTGGGTCAGGCACATGCCTGGATTGCAGGCTCCATCCCCAGTCGGGGGGCGTGCAGGAGGCAGCTGATCAATGATTATCTCTCATCATTGATGTTTCTATCCCTCTCTCCCTCTCCCTTCCTATCTGAAATCAATAAAACTATATTTTTTACAAAGAGAAATGTAGAATGTTAAGGACTTAGTAGAGGTTATCACAGAGCACCATCAGCACCACACAGAGGGGCACCTTATACAGACTTGGTCGATGGAGGACTCCTAGAGAAAATGATGTCTCGGAACTGAGCTCTGAAGCATGGGTGGAGGTTAAGGAGGCAAAGGAGAGCAGGCAGGAAGCCCAAAGCAAAGCCAGTGGCTGGGACAATGAGCAAAGAGGCTGAAGCTCGGGGTGCATGCTGGGGTCAGGGTGGGCGGTGTAGGAAATGAGGCCGGCTGGGCTGGCAGAGGCAGGGTCAAGGGAAGCCCCTCCTGGGAGACAATTTCCATGCGAGCAGGCGTCTTTGCTTGTTCTGCACAATGACAGATCCTGGCACATAGGCACGAGGCCCTGCCCTCGGGGAACTTACTACATTCTAGTGGGGAGCAAGCCATGAAGACATTTGGGAGAAACATATTCCAGGTGCTTAAAGGATATTTGATGAATAAATGAAGGTACTGAGTAGCCACTGAAGATCCTAATCAAATTGAAATTTCAGAAATATGTATCTCAGAGGATTAGAGAGTATTGACTGGAAATGGGATCCTAATTAGTAATCCAAACAAAGTATAAGAACCTGAGCTAAAAAAAAAACAAAAACAACAAACCTGAGCTAAAGCAGAAATAGTGTGGAAGAAAGTGGAGTAAATTCAGAGAATGGACGTGGGCAATAATAAAAGAGCCCCCCTTATAGAAGGGGCTGGTGCTTTGTATGCATCACCTCCAAATCCCACAACAGTCAAGGGGGGGTGAGGGGGTTTGGTGTGTTTTTAAAAATTATTATTGAGAGAGAGAGAGTGCTAAGGACCCTGGGAAATAGCAACATTTAAGAGCCAGGTGGAAGGAAGTGTGGGAAAAAGAAAAGGAGAGGTTAGATAGCGCTATGGCAATCCAGGGAGGACAAGGTTTCAAGGAGAAGAAACTTGTCCGTGTCACAGCTACAGAAAATTCTATGAAATAATAACTGAAAAGTATCCAAAGGAGTTAGCGAGGAGGAAGTTATCCAGGACTTTGGCAAAAGCAAATGCAGAGGAATGGTGAGAGCAGAGGCCAGATTGTACTGTGTTTGGGAGCAAAATGTGAGGGGAGTTAGAGAAGCAAGTGGAGACTGTTCTCATTAAGAGGTCAAAGGTAAAGGTGACATCGCTCTCTCTACATTCACTCAGTCTCCGGTGGTACTGATCAAGCAAACGTCCAGTCTCGATCTGCCCGACTTCCTGACGGCTCGTCTCCCTTCCCGGCCTTCTTGCCGTGGGGACGTTCCCTGTCCGGGTTGCCAGAGTGGGCTGAAGTCCTGCAGACACCTTGATGGACCTGGCCATTTTCATCAATCCCGTTCCTCCGATTCCATGGCTTTCGTACTTCCCTGTCACTGTTTGCTGCCTGGGGTCCCCAGAAAGATGAAGCAGTACGTGAGAGTAGACGGAAACCCCGAACTTTGTTCTGAGAAAGCAGAATCCTTCATCCTTCATCCTCTCCCATGATCTCACTCCAAGTCACGTCGGGTCTACACAATCCACAAAACCTCCGGCTGAGGGCAGTCCTGTCTGTTCGCCTTTATGTGAAGTCACCGTTCCCTGCCCCTTCAATAACAGGTCTTTACTAGAGGCCTCCTGTGAAGGCACGGGGCTGGTTGCCAAGGGCATTTCATATTAATAAAGAAATAAGGAATGTGTGTGTGTTTACATTATACATGATAAATAAAAACACTTGCTACTACAATGTAGCACAAACTTGAAAGTGAAAAGTATAGGTAAAGAGCTATTGGAGCT
>NW_005871251.1:1857243-1972580 GCF_000147115.1 Myotis lucifugus
GCATTGAAAAAAATTTTTTTGCCGAAACCGGTTTGGCTCATTGGATAGAGCGTCGGCCTGTGGACTGAAAGGTCCCGGGTTCGATTCCGGTCAAGGACATGTACCTGGGTTGCGGACACATCCCCAGTGGGAGATATGCAGGAGGCAGCTGATCGATGTTTCTCTCTCATCGATGTTTCTAACTCTCTCTATCTCTCTCCCTTCCTCTCTGTAAAAAATCAGTAAAATATATTTAAAAAAAAAAAAGAAAAAACAATTTTTTTAAAGAACAGATTGAAAATATAGAAGCAGCAAGGTTTTGAGGAGGCAGGAGAGGCTGGGATTAAAGAGCAAAGGTCTTGAGGGGTTACCCTTGCAATAGAAGAAAGGCAGGAGGGGTATGAAAGGAGGTATATGACATCAGGTTTTTAAGTAGAAGGTAAGGGCGTTCTCCAAATAGCTTTCCTTTTCTCAATTAAAGGCTAAATACTTTATCTTTAAAATATTTAAATTTTTAAGAATCTGCTGAGATGCTTAAGAACCTGGGAAAGGAAAGAAAGAGGTGGTTGGGGTAAAATCTTTTTTAAAAAGGCATTATAAGGCTGAGTTCAAGTCTTCAGATGTATTACCTTGGGCTGACCACCAGACTTCTCTGAGATTTCCCTCAAAGAATCGTTAACGGATTGAACAAGATAATGCTAATGTAAATTATAAAGTACTTCTTAAACAAGAGAAGCTCAAACAGCCACCTGGGAGATGGAATAGGGCATGAATAAGAGATGAAGCATCACCAAGCATCAGGTGAAGGTGAAGTTCAGGCTGGGATATATAGCAAACCCAAGTCTGCACCTAACTCCAGCCCACGGGGATGGAGACAGCAGACTCTGAGTCAGGGCAGGTGAAGAAATCTAGGTAAGGACTACTTTAAGACCTTTGTAGGCATGCTTACTTTTGGAAATCGCGTGTCATTTTTATATACGAGGTGGGGGCAAACGTGGGTTTACAGCTGAGTATAGGAAACAGCTTACTTTGGTATTATTACTTATTCATTATTGTATTATTTTTCCATACGAACTGCAAACCTCCGTTTGCCTCCCCCTATAGAAGTGGCATTGGACTCATGGCCATGACATGTTGTATCTATTTTGGAAATGGCTAAACATTTCTAAGTTTTGTAAATAGTTATTTTTTTTCTTCATATTTTGGAGTCGACAAGTTTCTTGTGGTTGTTTTCCAGATTTCCTTATTTTTCAACGCTTGTGCTCTAGGCACTGTGCCTCGAGTAGATATGGATGAGGAAGACATCAACGCAACAGCGGTTCACTGGGCGCAAATCCGGTAGGAAAGGCCGTGCACAGAGCAAAGAGGACGGAACCCACTCGACAGGGGTAAGCGGCTGGAGACAGAAGGCGGAGGTGAGGAGCTGGGGCTGCCACTTGTGGAGTCTGGGGAGAGCGGTGCCAGATCCCAGGACAGCAAAGGCCCACATGGCCGAACCGGGAGACGGCTGGTAAGGACACTACTAAAGGAGACAAATTATAAAGGGGGTTCCGTGAGTTCATCGGCCCAATTAGCTTGTGCGCCCACCAAGGGCTGATTTCTACCCTCCTTGACATCCTCCACTCTCCCATAGTGAGCAGTCGCGGGCCCTCCTGGAGGGGCTGATAAACCAGCGGGACAAACCTGCTCCGTTTCTGTTACGCGTAACTGTAGCATTCTGGGCGACAAACAGGTCGTTTTCACCCCTGGCCGTATTGGGTGCAACAGCGGCTTCTCCAGCCCCAGGGGATCGGGTCCCAGAACCAGGGACTGAGGGGCCCTTCGTCTCAGAAAATGCGGCGCCAGCGAGCTGCAGAGGCCCTCGCAGCGGGCACACTAGGCCTGAGGGGAAACTTCCGTCGCCGCATCCGGAAACAGGAAAACGTCTCGTCCTACAACTCCCAGCATGCCCTGGGCTGACTGACAGCTCCACCCACCAATGGGAGGGCCCAGCCTGGGTTTGTGGGTCCAATCTGAGGGCGCCAAGGAGGCCATCCCCGAGGCCTATCAAGTGGTCCTCTGGCCTCTCTGTCACCACAGAGATAAAGAGGACAATCCCCGTAAAATGGTGACGCTGGCTCTACTATGCCGCTCACTCCCCGCTTTGCTTTTTTCCTCCCAGTGAGGCCCGAGCCCTCCCACCGCCCCGCCCCGCCCCTCAGTTTGGTTCTCCCCTCCCCGCCTGAGTGGACAGGCGATGTGGGATTTCCAAAGCTTATTGGGTGCTGGTGGTGTCAATCTAGAGGGCGGTGGGGGCCTCGGGCCGCCCCTCTCGGACGGTGATTGGACGCTCCTGAGTGGAGGGCTGGGATTGGTGCGAGGAGGGGCCGGAGCCTTTCAGCACCTGGGGTCCAAACCTGGGGAGGCTGTGGCCGCCGAGGAGCTGGTGCGGACTCGCCACGTCCCGGCCCGCTGTGTGCCCTCCCCCCAGGACCCGGTCGGGGGAAGGAGCGGGAGGCCCCCTACCTCATCACGGGGGGGCGAGGGGGGCTCTTGTCGCGTGTCGGGTGCGGGACCAGTGGGGCGGGAGGGAGGGGGTAGAGAGGTGCAGGGCCCTCCCTGTCCAGGAGGAAGCAGCGAGACTAGTGCCAGACCTGGACCTGGAAGCGCTTCCGGGGAGGATTTGGGGGGCAGAGGCGGGCGTGGGCGTGTCTGGCATGGGATGCCATGGAGAGGAGGGGGCACTCCTGAGCAGGGCTGCGGGTCCTCCCTCGGAGGAATCCTCCCCCCGTTTGCCCTTTGACTTGCTGGAGAGCGGTTCCCCATGGTCTCTGTTCACGTTCCGGGAGCTTTCGCTTTGGGTGGGCTTAATCAACTACTTCCTTGCAGAGCTGCCCGGGGCCTTTTCTGATACTGGGCATAAACGTGGGGAATATGTCAGAAAAGAGGAAGCCGCTGCTGGGCTTCATGGGCAAACTCCCCAGTGGGCCTGCCCTTGGGAACTCCAGCAAGACGCACTGCCCTTCGTGCATGGGGCTTTTCCAAGCCCCCAGGCTCCTGCCTTGTTTGCACACAGTTTGCACCACCTGTTTGGAGCAGCTGGAACCCTTCTCAGTAGTGGACATCCGAGGGGGAGACGCTGACACAAGCTCTGAGGGGTCACTATTCCAGGAACTCAAGCCACCCGGCCCTGCGGCCGCAGACCGGCATCCTCTGCCCAGTGTGTGATGCGCAGGTGGACCTGCCCGTGGGTGGAGTGAAAGCTTTAACCATAGACCACCTGGCCATGAACGATGTGATGCTGGAGAGTCTGTGTGGGGAAGGCCAGGGCCTGGTGTGTGACCTGTGCAGCGACAGGGACGTGGAGAAGAGGTGTCAGACCTGCAAAGCCAATCTCTGCCATTTCTGCTGCCAGGCCCATAGGTAAAGATGGGATACCCCTACCTCGTGTGGCTTATGAGCAGAGGAGAGAGAGGTGTCGAGACAGACATCCCTCCTTGGTGAGCAAATGGAAAGGAAAGTTTTCTCAAATGCCATGGGAGGTCAAAGAGCAACCTACAGTCTGAGAGCAAATACTCCAGAATGGTAGTATATTCCTGCAGCCTTAGATAATACCTGTGGTAATGACAGCATCAAAGGCTTGCATAGTCCTTCTCAGTTTGCAAAGCAGGCTCACGGTGTCCTTGGCTCATCAGTCATTTGCATGCTGGGTCATTGCACTGGGTGCTGGGGAAAGAGAATGAATAGAATAGCATGGCTCCTGCCTCAGTCTCATTTGATCCTTGCACCTCTTATTAAAAAAGTAGGCACTGCTTCCACCCCTATTTATTGAAGGAACTAGCTTCGCAATATGTGACTTGCCACAGCCCCACAGTTGGTAAGTAACATGTAACAACTGACTTTGAAATCCAGATCTGCTTTCTGCTAGTCCACGCTGCCTTCCCAGTGTAAGGTGAAGTCACAGGGAGCACCCCGGGGCTCATTCCAACACATCAGAATGAAAAATAACCAGGGTTTTAGGGTTAGCGTCAAGCAGTTTTTTAAGTTCTGCCTTCCATTTATTCTCTGGCCTCACCCACAGAACAAGTTAGTAGTCTCCGGTCTATTTTTAACTTGTAACTCTGACTGTCTTGCTGCCAGCTAAACAGCTGAGCCTGTTTTCTCTGCAGCCGCTCCTCTGCCCCAACAGGCACCATGGCTTCCCAGGAGTTCCCCTGAATCTCTGGAGAGCTACAGAGAAGAGGAATTCAAAGAGCTTTGATTCTGATCATTGATTTCACTCTTTCTAATGTTGATAACTCTTGAGGGAAATTCTAGCTTGCTGCGTTGGGTGATATAGGCACTGGTCAAAGGAAATGCTCAACACCTTAGATCAGTAATGGCGAACCTCTGACACGCGTGTCAGAGGTGACACGCGAACTCATTTTTTTGGTTGATTTGTCTTTGTTAAATGGCATTGAAATATATAAAATAAATATCAAAAATATAAATCTTTGTTTTACTGTGGTTGCAAATATCAAAAAATTTCTATATGTGACACAGCACCAGAGTTAAGTTAGGGTTTTTTCAAAATGCTGACACGCTGAGCTCAAAAGGTTCGCCATCACTGCCTTAGATAAAAGCTGAGGGAGACTTCTGGGGCCAGCTGGCTGCTTTTCGGTGGCCCGGGGTTTACTGCCGTGCCATTTGGCTCAGTCGTTTCTTGGGCTGGGTTTTCACCCTGCTCTCACCTCTAGCTTGCTGGAGTAGGAGGCTGTGGCTCTTATCTAAACTTGCCAGTTTAACTCTTTGGGGAAAGTTCTAAGATGTAGACTTAGTGCTGCAACCTTTTTGCAACGCCATGTCCTGCGCCAGAGAGCCCTAGTTTACTATGTATCCCGGACAACAGCCCTCTCAGGTAGCACTGTCCCCACTGCACAGATGAGGGACTGGGGTCAGAGAGGATCATGTAGTCAGAGGTTGGAGCAAGGAACTGATCTCAGGTTTGTCTGACTTCAGAGACCATGCTCTTACAACTGCTGGGCTGTTTCCAACTAGAACGGTTCCCTCATTTCCTGTCCCTGACTCTGCTTGCCCCCAGGAGGCAGAAGAAGACCACTTACCACACCATGGTGGACCTCAAAGACCTGAAGGGCTACAGCCGGGTTGGGAAGGCCATCCTGTGTCCTGCTCACCCTGCGGAGGAGCTGAGGCTGTTCTGTGAGCTGTGCGACCAGCCTGTGTGCCGAGACTGCGTGGTGGGGGCGCACCGGGAGCACCCCTGTGACTTCACCAGCAACGTTATCCACAAGCATGGGGACTCCGTGCGGGAACTCCTCAAAAACACCCAGCCCCGCGTGGAGGCCCTGGAGGAAGCCCTGGCCCAGGTCAAAGAGACAAACGGTGCCCTCCAGCAGCGGGTGGAGGCCGTGGCAGCCGATATCCGAACATTCTCCGAGGGCTACATCAAGGCCATCGAAGAGCACCGGGACAAGCTGCTGAAGCAGCTGGAAGACATACGGGCCCAGCAGGAGAACTCCCTGCAGCTGCAGAAGGCACAGCTGGAGCAGCTGCTGGCAGACATGCGCACTGGAGTGGAGTTCACCGAGCACTTGCTGACCAGTGGCAGTGACCTGGAGATTCTCATCACCAAGGGGGTGGTAGTGGAGCGGCTCACGAAGCTGAACCAAGTCGAGTACAGTGCCCGTCCCAGAGTGAACGATAAGATATGCTTCTCTCCTCAGGAGAAAGCGGGCCGGTGCCGCGGCTATGAAGTTTATGGCGCCATCAATACCAAAGAGGTCGATCCAGCCAAATGTGTTCTTCAAGGAAAAGGTAGGGACATTGGCACCGAGGGGGCAGTGGACAGGGACATGGTGTTTAAAGATGTGTAGCTTTTCATCAAGGCCTCCCTCTGTTCAGCTAGGAGGAGCTCCCCACTGGCCAGTTTACTAAAGGACAATGACCCCCTTCCTTGCCCTTTTCTTTCGATCTGTCTGGTCAGGGTACAGTTACTGTCCCTTGCAGGCGTGAGGCTTGGTCCTTTTCCAGTTGAGAAATGTAGTCACCACCCAGGACCTCAAGGATCATGCTCTTCCTATTAGAAGACAAAGCTGAGATGGTACTCCTTGGAGCTGGGGAGGTAGTCACCGCATTGGCCATGGAGGTGAGGACTGCGTGTTTCTCTTGCAGATCTGCACAGAGCCCGGGAGAAACAGACAGCCTCTTTCACCCTGCTTTGCAAGGATGCAGCGGGAGAGAGCATGGGCAGGGGAGGAGACAACATTCAAGTCGCAGTTGTCCCTAAAGATAAGAAAGACAGGTCTGTACCACAGTCATCTGTCCTGGGTGACGACACTGGAAGCTTGAGGTCTGAAGTAATAGTGGAGTGGTAATGGCAGTGGTTACCGTCTGCCTCCCTGTGGTGCTAAAAATGATAGGACCAATTGGACCAGATGTGTTTTCTTGTGTGGGCTTTATGCCTATATGCAGTTCTCTCCCAAAGGTCTGATCTGCCCGATTGTCTTCGTCCCAAGCTTTGAATAGAGTGAAAAATAGTCTATATTTGACTGAATGGTGCCCTTCTCAAAATTCAGCCCCTCTTGGCTACTCAATGGTATTGGGAGCCGAGCTACGTGGCTCCGGTGAGGGAAGGGAAGGACAAAGTGCAGGAGGGCACAGCAGAGCCATATGGTCTTCAAGAAATTCATCCACACAGCAGATTACTTTAGCATCTATTTTGCTTCCTTCTGTTGTGAAATTAATTTCTGAGACGGGGAAGCAGCACCCTGTTTGGGGGACACTTAAAATTTGGTCGAATTTAATGGTGTAGTTTCCATCCTACAATAGTGGGTACTGAAGCAGGCTGTGAGAGTGAGTGGCTTTTTGGGACTCTTATCTCCGTCCAGTCCAGTCAGAACAATGGTGCAAGACAACAAGGACGGGACGTACGGCGTTTCCTACACCCCCAAGGAGCCTGGCATCTACAAGGTGCTGGTCTGCGTCAAAGAGCAGCACGTGCAGGTGAGTGAGACCTGTGCGTACGCTTCCCTGAGCTCCTTTCCCCCGGCCCTCATGGGTTCTGTCGCCTTCGGATATGGAGACCTTTCTCATAGCATCAGCTGTATAGAGGGACTGAATAGGATTCTCTTCTTTCTTACTGCCCTTCCCTTTAGAAGTGCCCCAGATTTTGTGACTCATTCTTACCAGAGGATGCTGGTGACTAAGAATTCTCGAGCCCCGTTTTACCTCTGGGCAGTGGTGCTTGTATTTCATCATTCTCCCAGTTGGCTTGTTGGAACTCTGAATTTGGGAAAGATGCCTTAATCACAGGGGGCAATCTACTAGCAGACAAGAATACACACTCAAGAAATATAATCTGGCTCAGGATTTTCCAGCTTTGTTCGGACGATGGCCAGATGGTGGACTTACTGGAATACGACTGGGAGACATACACCCTCTCCTTTCAACTGCCTAGTCATCTGTCTGCTGCCCATGTGGTTCTCTGTTGACATATATGCTTCATTGTTACCATACCACCTCCACAGACAAATGTAACAGTTTCTGGTTAGAGATGATGAATTTTTAAAAACTTGGGCCATACTCAACATGTCCAGCAGAATCTCTCTGCTTACATTTGAGTAATCAGAGGTTCCCCCCAATCAGAAATCAACACTGACAAGGACACAAATACCATAGAGTCATGACATGTCAGGCCTGTGGTCTTCGCACCAGAAGATTCATTGTTCCCTAGCCACACGTTGCTAGTGTGCCAGAGTGGGTTAGGTGTTTTTGCATACATTTATTTCATTTTTCCTCCAAACCATTTTTAGGTATGGAGATCATCTGATTAGACCAGTGGTTCTCAACCTTCCTAATGCCACGACCCTTTAATACAGTTCCTCATGTTGTGGTGACCCCCAATTTCATTGTTACAAATTGAACATAATTAAAGCATAGTGATTAATCACAAAAACAATATGTAATTATATATGTGTTTTCCAATGGTCTTAGGCGACCCCTGTGAAAGGGTTGTTCGACCCCCAAAGGGGTCGCGACCCACAGGTTGAGAACCACTGGATTAGACTGAGACACCAAATGTGTCAAAGCATACCGTACCTGCAGAGCAAAATCAGAATTTGACCCCATTTTTTAAAACTCCAAGTTATTTTTAAAATAGATTGTAAATTCTTTAAAGGCAGAGAGACTTAACATCTGAAAGGCTAGAAGGTGCCAGACTCTCGACTTGGTACTTTCCAACTGCGTGGTTCACATAGGGGTAGGCACACAGCAACATTGCTTAACATGGGCTAGAAACTGGAGAATGGAAGTTATCCTTGAAGGAAAGGGAAGGGGGGCAGGTAGGAGTTTCTAACTTGAGAATTATTAACCACACTCTTAACCTTTCTCCCTTGCAAATCTCTTCATTGTCCCAGAATAAATGGGTGGGTACACAAGTATGTCCAGGATGGAGGGGTGGAAGGGAAGGAGGTAGCTCAGTCTGTGAGGCTGAGAAACTGGAGAAAGAACCACAGGATGTCCGGGCCTGTGGTTGTGGCGCTCCACTAATTACCCGAGATTCCTCGAGAATGGAGAAGCCAGAGGCCGAGGCAGTGACACGGAAGCACAGGCAGGGTTTACCAGTGTGTCAAGTGGTCTAGGTGTTAGGAGGGCAGCACAGACTCCCGGCTGTCACTGCCTTTGTATGTGGCCCACCCAGCTGAGCACCCAGCTAGCTCTTGTCCCCGAGTGTTTCCCTCTAAGGGCAGGCCCTGTGACTTGCACTCCATTTAGCACATGGATGCTCAGCACATCCCTGTTGACTCATACATAAGGTGCTGTTCTTTGCTCTTGGTCTGAACACTGAAGGGCTCACCATTCACTGTGACCGTGAGGAAAAGGCACCATTCACACCAGGGCGTGTTTCACTGCTGCACGTTCTGCTCCAGTGGAGGCCAGAAAACTGCTCGCTGTGCCTGTGGGGGCACCATGCCAGGTAAGGAGGGCCGGTCGCTCTTGAAAGTCCTTCCCCTCTGGGACCATCTCCCAGCAATGGGAATTAGCACGGACACTAAGTCTGGGATATTCTGCCTTCGGCTTTGTTTCTAAGAAATATAGTTTGTGGCCCTGGCTGGTTTGGCTCAGTGGATGGAGCGTTGGCCTGTGGACCAAAGGGTCCCAGGTTCAATTCCAGTCAAGGGCATGTACCTTGGTTGCAGGCTCCTCCCTGGCCCGGGCCCTGGTCGGGGGCATTTGGGAGGCAGCCAATCGATGTTTCTCTCTGTCTTTCCCTCTTTTCCACTCTCCCAGAATCAATGGAGGAATATCCTTGTGTGAGGATTAACAAAACAAAAAGAAAGAAAAAAAAAGGGATTAACAAAACAAAAAGAAAGAATATAGTCTGTGGATACAAGTACCACAGTTCTAGAACTTTCATTTAAAGCTTTGTTCTGAACACTGAAACAGCAAGCTTACAAGTTCTGAGCTCTTTTCATTTTGATACAGTTCACCAATCCCATGAGCCCTGCTTCTCCCTGGATGCTTGGTTTCCCGTTCTGCCCTTTCCAGCAGCCTGGCAGGATAACAAATGTTAACCCATCCTGTTCCTTTTACTAGTAAAAGGTTAAAGAAGTTCCAAACGAGGCAGGAATGGGGATTGGATGATTAAACCGATTGAACCAGGTCTGACTCTTTTCTCAGGGGTAAGGGGACAGCTCAGGGAAGAGATCTGTTTTTAAAAGCATCTATTGTGTCGTTACTCCAATGGTGGGGCTTAAGTGTGGCTTTTCACCCTTTGCTATAAACGTTTTAGGATCTATCTTCCTTTTTGTTTCCACTTCTCTATCCTTCTCTTTTATTTGTATTATTTCAGAGTTAAAATCTAAACCAGTTCATCTCCTTGAGTTAGCACAATGTTAAAATAACACTCTTCTCAGAACTTCAGCTAACCTTACTTGATTTGCTGTCATCAGTCCTGGGAGTCCTCCTGACTACAGGAGCATCTGATAGTTTGTTCCCCTCACCAGGTTTTTATTCGATGTTTTCATATCCAGGAGTTGGAATGTTGCCAGGAGTTTTAATTTCCATGGTAACCGCTGGACTTCACTCTGATGGTGTTTTTCCCTCTCCTCTTTGTATGACACAGGTGGGTACCTAGGCTGTGGCCATGGACACAAAGGCCACCCAGGTCGTCCCCACTGGTCATGCTGTGGGAAGTTTACTGAGAAGTCAGAATGCACGTGGACAGGTGGGCAGAGCACAGCAAGGAGTCTACTCAGGACGGTGGCACTCTGACGGTTTCCTAGGTCAACCCGCTAAAGCTGCAGTCAGCACAGCTTCAGATCACCAGACGACCGCGGACCTCGATTAATTCTGAAGAAACGCATAGAATTAAACACAAAGTGCCTTATCCAGACGCTCGAGCTCAAATACTTTTTGTGAGTTATTCACTGATTGTGTGGACAGTTGAGCACAAGACGCCACCACTATATGTCAAAGGAGGCTGTCTTCTGTTTGTATTGGTATGAAGGTACCTATGCCCTTAAACTTCGAGATCATGGGGACAGTGTAGTTACTCTTGTCACTAGCTAATAAGAGGAAAGGAGCAAAAGGGAGACCAGATATTATAAGCATGGCCATCTGGGCGCTTCGCCAGGAAGCTGCAATTTCACACTCTCCAGGGGACCACCGTTCCATTCGCTGCAGACCACTGGGGGGAGGGGAAGATGGACACATACACAATAAAGTCGGGGTGATGCAGGAAAGATGCCTGCCTGTCAGTCAAACCTAAGAACAGGATCATTGACTAGAGGGTGAAATCACTGTAAGTGCACAAAATATTAAGGTTAAACTCCCGAAAGGAATTCTCTCTTATTCCTCGTTTCCTTCGCTCCGCTCCTGCTTCCCTGCACGTCCCCGTGTTCCCTCCATAGCCATGTGGCCCTAGCCATGCAGACCCGCACGCAGTGGACTGCCACTGGGAGTACAGCGAAGCAGCCTGATGCTGGATTGGTCTGTGCAGATATGAAGTGGAAATGCTGGCCACTGGCTTTAATCCTAGCTCTGCTGCAGACAAAATGGACGTTTTTCTTGGCGGGATAGAGGGAGATGGGACCTTGGAAACTCAGGGGTTTGATTCCACGCCAGTAAGAATCACTCATTCTCCCATGTGAGTCTTAGAAAATTCCTTTTCCTGTTACATTACAAGAAGCCCATTTCCACTGGCAACCAGTGGGGACATGGAGGACACCCCACCGATAACAGTTTGGTTCCTTACTTTTTTTTTTTTTTTAATATATTTTATTGATTTTTTACAGAGAGGAAGGGAGAGGGATAGAGAGTTAGAAACATCGATGAGAGAGAAACATCAATCAGCTGCCTCCTGCATACCCCCGACTGGGGATGTGCCCGCAACCAAGGTACATGCTCTTGGCCGGAATCAAACCCGGGACCCTTCAGTCCGCAGGCCGATGCTCCATCCACTGAGCCAAACCAGCCAGGGCTGGTTCCTTACTTTTTGATAATTAACCTTTTTTTATTTCTCCCTGAGGTACATTTTATATAGATATTTTCCACAGAATAAACACCTCCTTTTACCGTATCCACTTTTCACTAGCACAATTTCAATGGACTGTAATGTGAGCTTGCTGTTTAGATGGAAGTGCCCTTCCTCCCCCTCCATACCACGTTCATCTTGTACCCCCAGAGCCTAGAAGATGACTACTTGGTAAGGGCACACAAGTAGGAAGTAGATAAAGGGAAGTGGTGTTGAAAGAGAACCTCATACCTTTACTGCAGTCCTGCTCCTGCCAGGCGATCACGCTTCTGCTCAACACCTTCCAGTGGATTCCCATGGCACTCAGAACAAAGCCAGTCCTTACATCAGCATGTAGACCCTGCATGACCTGCTCTTCTCTCATTCCCTACCCGACTGCCCCACCGCCCATCCCTCTATTGCAGCCACGCTGGCCTGCCTGGTGCTCTCAAACCCTCCAAGTATTCTTGTCTTGCAGCCTTATCAGCACCCCCGCCCCCCCAGATTTCTGCTTTGTCAAGTGTCTTCCTGGAGAGGTCCCTAAGTACACCGTATAAAAGAGCAACCCTCCCCTCACCAGGACTCCATGCTACCTTTACTCGGCTTAATCACCATCTACCATATATATTCTATTTGTTTGTCTGTCCTCTTATACTAGACCAGTGATGGCGAACCTATGACATGCATGTCAGAGGTGACACGTGAACTCATTTTTTGGTTGATTTTTCTTTGTTAAATGGCATTTAAATATATAAAATACATATAAATCTTTGTTTTACTATGGTTGCAAATATCAAAAAATTTCTATATGTGACACGGCACCAGAGTTAAGTTAGGGTTTTTCAAAATGCTGACACGCCGAGCTCAAAAGGTTCGCCATCACTGTACTAGACTGTAAGCTCTATGAAGGCAGAGATTTGGCATTTATTTACTATATTGCCCCTGTGTATCTTACATTGTTCCTGGCACACAGTAGAGCTTAATCAATATTTTGCTGAATGAATAAAAATCTGATTGGTAGAATTTTTAGTTTGGATCTCCTTTGTATCTTTCTACAAGCCAGACTTCCCTTCCCCAAACTCCAATATTTGCCATTTAACCAAATACCACTTAGAAAAAAATCTCGGCCTCTCTCAAACATGTTGGATAAATTAAATGCACCATAGGGAGCAGCCTTGAATTTTCTAATGACCTCAGACATTTAGGGAATTGCTTGCCACAAAGAAGCTTATTGTACTTACATCATCCCCCACCCCTCCACGGTCTTTTAATGAATCAGATTTCAGAAATGAGGATAAAAAGCTTATTTATTTCAGTTGGAAAAGATTTCAATAATTGGGTAACACTACTGTAGATGAGCGACAGAAAACTTCTATAAGATACCTAGGTTTTGGCAAATACCCTAGCCCTTAAGCAATATTAATGGCAACAGTTCCATTACAAATATTAAGAAAGTTTGTGCAGGTGCGGGTAGGGGTGTTCCTTGGCCTACGCTACAGTGGAATCTACACTCAATTTAATTGAGCTGCCCTGCCAGCTGAAAAACCTGACAAAGTATGAGTGAGCTGCAGAGCCCAAGACTCCAAGGTAAGGAGAAAAAGAAGTCTGAGCATTTAGGAATTGTCCCCAAGTGTAACAAGGTGCTTCAGAAATCACCTTTGTGCCGTAACCGGTTTGGCTAAGTGGATAGAGCATCGGCCTGCGGACCGAAAGTTCCCAGGTTCGATTCGGGTCAAGGGCATGTACCTTGGTTGGGGCACATGCCCAGTAGGAGGTGTGCAGGAGGCGGCTGACCGATGTTTCTGTCTCATCAATGTTTTTAACTCTCTATCTCCCTTCCTCTCTGTAAAAAATCAATAAAATACATTATAAAAAAAAAAAAGAAATCACCTTTGAGTTGTGAGCACTGAAACATCACACAATGCAGTATTATGATGTAAGCTATATCTCTGGTGCTAATAGGTCAGAAAAAAGAGCCATAATTACAGTCTTCGTCCCCTGGGGTACTGTAACAGGATAAACACCGAGGTTGTCTTGGGTAACAAGCACACACATACACCTGCCAGCCCACCCACTCTCTAATCTCTGAAGTGCAATAGTCGCTCAGCTTCACTCCAGAGGCTGTACACCCGGTGTTAGGTCTGTTTCAGTGAAGAGGCGGTTGGGTGAAGTGAATGCGAATTAAGCAGAATAGGGAAGAGGCATTTCTCTCTTGGCCTTGTTACTTTCTACATACTGATTCCAATTCCCTCATCACTTCCTCAGAGAAGTCCTCCCTAAGCAGGCCAAACCTAGTTTTTAGCCCCCCCAGCTACATGGACCTCTCCATGCGGATCTCACCATTGCACGTACAGTCATCCATGAGGATCTGAGTAATGCCTGTCCCCCTCCTAGACTGTAGCCGCAGGAGGATGGGGATTGGTTTTGGTTTTACCTTTTCAATGCCCAGCAGTGCCTGACACATTTAATATACACATTTTAATTAATGTATAAATAATTAAGCAGTAAGAGTATTCTCCCGACCTTTTCTTTCACATATAAATTCTACCTACATTCAGATTCAGCTGTCGATTCTGGAAAAAGGGACTCAAGCTAGTAAAGACCCCGTGTAGCTACATGTGTGTGTCCCCGTTCCTTCCGTAGGGGCTAGGCCTTGTCCACTAGCTACTGAGTCCTGTGGTACTTGGTACTGGAACTGACCCTCACTTCATTTTTATTTATGAAAACATTTTAATCTAAGCTATATGCCTAGGAAGTCTAAATTCCTACTATACCTCACTATGTGACTGCAGTTACGCTTCTTAATTCTGTCTTCTCCTAGGGCCAGATGCTACATAGCGTAGTACAATATCCCACTTTGTAAACCCAATTCTCTCCAGACATTATGGTAGACAGCAAGACTTCAGACAACCCAAAAGGCCACACCGAGCACTGGCGTCTCCATGGTCCTCCCATTAGCGCGGGTGAATCTGGCTTCACCTGAGACCTGCTGACAGCCACTTCACTGGGTAACACAGACCATCAGAGAGGAAACCACCCAGTGCCCCTAAGAGTCCTTGTACATCACCACTCCTAGAGAAATGGGTCGCGTCCCACAGATGTCATTCCACCCACTGGTGTTCACGATGACTGCATGCAAGGTTTAAAAACCTTGGCGGGTTTTTAAAGGGCCAGGGTTCCATCCAGCCATGGCAAGCACGATGAATGCCCTTTTTTTGATCAACTCTGCTAGAAAAATCAAACTATAAACCTTCCATGAGGTAATTCCGTCCCATGGGATATACCCCGTAAACTGGTGCTCAACAGTGTTGCGCTTTGGTGACAAATGTTCACCATCTGGCCCTTTCAGCCACACCCATGCTGCAGCTGGATTCTCATATTCCCAGGCCTGGCCCCACAGCAGTAACACTGGTGTTTGTATGGCATGCCACGGTTTACAAAACTCTTATCTTATTTCATCCTTGCCCAAGTCTGGTGAGGTGGGCAGGCAGGTGGAACAAGACCTGGCAGCTGTGGTGTCAGAGAGGGAGGCTGCCTGGCACTGCCAGGACTCAGAGAGCAGCTCCTCGATGAGACCACTACACCCTGGGAGGTGGCCCACTGCTGGAGGGGGCAAAGATGCACCTGGTTATGCTTAAAAAACTGACTACGGTAACTACAATGAACGTGAGCCTGAGAGAGTCAGCAGAATGCCACTTACGTTAATGAATCCATGAGAAATTTTCACCCTGGGGCTAGAATTTAAGGGTGCATGTTTAGTATATTTCACGCCACCAGGACAGTAGTTCCAACTTTTACTGCACACACATCTAATCAACAGCATCTCACTGTTACAGGATCACCTACCCACGACATAGTTAGGTGGCTTTGCTAGCTTAGCATCAGAAAAAGGAACACTAGAGAAGCTGTTTATGATGCCAGAAGGAATCTTACAGCAGATTACATTTGTCCATGGACTCCGAATACTGTAGGTTATAATCCCTTCATCTCTCTCCAGACCAAGAGCAAGAATACTTGGACTTCCAAGCTAACAGCTCCTCTGTCCTAACCAGTGCTTGGAACGAACACCGACTATGTTCATCTAACGTGCTTTCTGATGGCGACCCACTGTCTATCTAGTCAAACGGGTCATAGCAGATGTGTCTGTTAGTGAATTCCCAGTGGAGCACACTGAGCTATATGCTAATCTAGGTATCTTATAGATAACAGAATGGAGATGCGAAGGGACTCTGTAACCAGCCTAATATCAGACAATCAGCAAGGGGCAGAGGCAGGGTTCATACGTTCTTGCTGGCCTGGGAGCCACTGCTGCTCAGGTGACACTTATCTCTGCCCTGGTGTGCTGATCTAATAGCATACCTCCAGGAGGGTGATCTTACGTCTCTCATTTCCTGATTCTATCAGCGACCGCACTGTAGCTGTTGAGTTCTGAAAACAATACCGTCTTACAAATATGGAAACCAAAGTGTAGAGAAGTGAAGGATTTTTTTCAAGGTTACACCCCCAGCCAAGGTGAACCTGGAACTGGAGTTAAGTCTAAGTTCTAAACCGAACCCTTCCTACCAGGCCATACTATCTTTCCCTTCGTAGGCCTTAGGCCAGTGATGGCGAACCTTTTGAGTTTGGCGTGTAGCATTTTGAAAAACCCTAACTTAACTCTGGTGCCGTGTCACATATAGAAATTTTTTGATATTTGCAACCATAGTAAAACAAGACTTATATTTTTGATATTTATTTTATATATTTAAATGCCATTTTACAAAGAAAAGTCAACCAAAAAAATAAGTTCGCGTGTCACCTCTGACACGCGTGTCACAGGTTCGCCATCACTGCCTTAGGCCTTGTCCTAGAAAGGCATTTTTGCTTAAACAGGTTCCAATGCCCCTATGTCCAGACCATGACTGGGTTAACAGAGGATTTCGTTTCCTATTCCCAACTCAAAGGAGGGTAGTGGTCTATCTAGGAAAAACTACAATTCTTTCCAGCACAATTAGCACAGTAAGTGTTCTGGAAAAGGCTGCTAATGGGAAGAAGGAAATTTGACTCGTTTCCCAAAGTATAAAATTCTAAAGCGTTTGTATTAAGGTACTAACTCTTATATAAACAACCCTAAAATCTCTGTGCCTTAAAAAACCATGTCACAGTGCAATGTGGGTGAGCTGGGGTGAGAAGGGAGCCACATATGGGGAAGACTTTTGTCCCAGTCATTCAGGAACCAAAAGGGTCCATGGCAAAAACCAGGGTAGAATCTCTAATCTAGAGGCTTTGCAATTCTCTGGGGCCTTGTAGTCTTTCATCGGGTCCTCTGCATCCAGTGGGCTGGTAAGGGAAGCAACAGCCTGAAGAATCTCTTGCAAAGTTTTAGAGGAAAGATAAAAAAATGACTTACATCACTTCTGTCCTCATTCCCATGGTGAGAACTCAGTAATATGACCCATGTAACCGCAGTAAAGACTGGCTCTCTGGGTTCCCAGGAGGAAAGAAAATGTGGTTTAATGAACACAGCATTATCTCTGTTGCACTGTCAAACACATTAGACTATACCAATGCTAAATGATACAATGGTACAAAGACTAAAGAACACAACAATACTAAATGCTGTGAATACTGTAGATTTGTAAAAATACAAATAATATAAAAATGATAAAAATACTAAATTATGCCACAAATAGTACATGATACGATAGCAATACACAATGATGTATAGGGCACCTCTCTGATCTTACCCTGAGAGGGAGAAGGGCCTGGAAGTGAGACCACTGCAGAGGAATGGGCGTGAGGTCCATTCTCTGCTTGGCCCATAAAGAGATGGTCACAGGAGCAGCCTCATGGGCAGGAGAGAGAGAGATGTTAGAAAGGCAGTAACACGAGGCCCCCATCAGCTGACAAGAGAAAGGCAACAGAGCTCTTACTGAAGCTTCCGCACCACCCTCCCAGAGTGGTTTTCCAAAGTTACCCAGCGCGAAGACATTCTCTTTCATCTGAAGTCAGGTATCGGCTCGCGTCACTCACTCAGTTCTGGGGGTTAGCGTATGCCTCCCTTGAGGAGGGCAGAAGGCGTGATGGTGGCATGAACGCAAGGAGAGCCCAAGGGACCATGGTTAGGCCGTGATCCCAGACCCTAACACACACCAACAGTGGCACCCTTCTGAGCTCTACAAACAGGCAGTTAGATGCCAAAAAGGACTTTGAGGTCAGCCAAGGTCAGCTTGGTGACAGATTCTCCAGATCCTGATAGAACCTGTTTGGCCAAATCTTTCTTTTTCTCTTGGAGCTGCAAGATCTTCTCTTCCACTGTTTCCTCACAAACAAATCTGAAACACAGACAAGCAAACAATTAGAAATCCAAGGCAGCATATCTAATAACATGTTCAAACTTCTATTTATGCTTTAGTTTTTAAATGAGGTGTCTTCCTTTATTTAAGCTTTCTTAGGTTTGGTTAAGAACTCTTAAGTTTAGGCAACCCAGACAACCCTGACTAAATATATGTCCATTTAAAATGATGTGACTCAGATTGACTTTTTTATTTCTTTCTGCAGCAAGGTAATTGAGAAATGCCAATATGAGCAAAATACATATCCATTAAAGCATAGAGAGCCAGCTTTTACACAAACAGCTCCGCCTTGATAAGATGGAAAGGAAGTTTCTGCTAGGCATGTGTGCTGATTTAAACAGAGTATCTGATTTTTGGGCTAATTCACACTGTAACAGGTTTTACAAACTGAGGAAATGCCACTGTTGTCATTCAATCACGCAACCGCTTCTGATTAAGCATTCCCTATATGCCATGTACTACGCTAAGTGTAGGTATAGAGATATTAATATAAGTCTTGCTCTCAAAGAGAACCCAAAAGAGATTAAAATAAACAATAATATTAGCCAGAAAGTGCTATGATGGAAGCATGTCCAGTGTGCAAAAGGAGCAAGTTCATCTGTCTGGAGTACTGAGGGAGGCTCCACCGAGGAGTTAACTCCCAATGAGTAATGGGTGAGAATCTGGGCAGTCAGATTCAGATACTGATCGGGTCTGGAGTTGAGATCTTGGAACTGAAGATACAGATGTGGGAGTTACTGGAGTCGACAGGATTTTTAGGGGAGGTGCATCCAGAGTGAGAAGAGAGCTCAAGACAGGAAAGCCAACATAATTGCTGTAGTTGGCAAATTTTGGAATTTACTGGTGCCCTTAGCAAGAGTAATTTCAGTGAACAATAGGGTGAAAGTCAGTTGGTAAAGGCTGAGGAATGAGTGGGAGGTAAGCAAGTAAAGACAGTCAGTGATTTCTAATTCTCCAGGAAAGGTGGCCCTGAAACGGAAGGAGAAAAAGAGGTCCATAGCTAGAGGACTGTAGCATCAAGGCAGGTTTCATTGTCTTTAAAGAGAAGGGGGTCCCGAGCAGAGGACTATTCTACAAAATTACTGGCTTGTATTCTTCAAACATAAAACACAAAAAAGACTGAGATATTGTTCCACATAAAAGGAGAGAAGAGTCATGACAACAGAATGCTTCGCAGGATCTAGGATTTTCTTTTGCAGAGAAGACGTCATTGAAACAAGTGGCAAAACAGAATAAAGTCCATAGCTCAGGTATTGTATCAGTAGTACATTGTTAACAGCCCAATTTTGGCCATTTTATTGTGGTTATGTAAGAAAATGTCCTTATTTCTAGAAAATGCATAGTAAAGTAGTTAGGGATAAATAAGCAGCATGCCTGCAACTTACTCTCAAATGGTGCAGAAAGAAGTTTGCATGTACATGTACACACACACACATGCACACGCACGCAGGATATTTTTGGTATTATTCTTGTAAGAATTCTTTTTTTGGTATTATTCTTGTAAGAATTCTTACATTTTTTATATGTCTGAAATTATGTCAAAATAAAAGTTATAAGCAGGAGAGGCCCTGACTGAGCTAAGGCTCACTACTCTAGACAACTTGCTCTTCTTTGCAGAGGCCAATTCCAAGGTCATCCTCCAATTACCTGTGTTCCCTTCCTGACTGCGAGTCCAAGGGGGGATGTGCCTCAGTAGCATCATTAGTAAAACGATCACCAAATACTTTACATTCTATTAAAATCTACCCAAGAAAGACTGACACGAAAGCAGAACTTGGGGAGGGTCCTAGGTCCTGGGAGACCCTTACTTACCTGTGTATGACAACATCTTTCTGCTGTCCTACTCGATAAATTCGGTCACAAGCTTGATCTTCAAGTGAGGGGTTCCTGGTAGAAAAGAGGTAAAGCTCAAAGGCACAGACAGCCTAGGCCAGGGCAGCCAACTCCATAGGCAAATCCAGCCCACAGCCTGACTTTGGTATGGCTCTTTAGCAAAAATGGTTGTTAGAGCTTTAAAGGGTTGTAAAAACAAGCAAAATCCCACAATGAAGAATATGCAACAGAGACCTGTGCAGCCTTCAAATCCTAAAATAATGACTATCTGGCCTAAACTATATACAGAAAAAGCTTGCAGATCCCTGTCCTGGCTCTACTGGCCGCAGACAGTGTGGTGTCAGATATTTCCTGCTCTCTAATGAGAAACTGGGGTCACTGCTAATAGTGACTCAGCATTATCATCAGTTCAAACAGTAAAAGAGGTGGAACCAACATTCAAATTCGATCACTAACTAGCTGGGGGACCCTGGGCAAGTCATCTAACCTCAACCCTCTACATTCCTGGCTGCTACCTGGAAACCTGAGAGCTGAATACCTTTCTCAGCTTTCATATTCTGTGATTCAACTGCCAGAGAATTAGACCCACGTGCAGCAATCCCTGGCTGGCATAAACGGAAAACCAAAAGCTGGGACTAATTATGCCACTTTCTCCTGACAACACATACTCATTTATCTTATTTCCAGGAAAGGTGCTTGCTATTATGCTCCTGGTGTTGACACTACGTGGGAGGCCAAGGGCGACATGTTAAGTGTAGTCCTAACATAATTAGAAAATCTCTCCCCCTTTTCCTTTTAGATAGAGTAATGCTGCTCCCTCTTTTCTAGGGTTGAGAGTTCCCTGGAGGTCAACACATGTGTCTGAAATATGGTATTTTGAAGAGTCAGAACTGAGGGATGCAGGTCTTAGGTCTTAGTCATAGGAAAAGCCTTGCTCCCAGTTTCCATGGAAACAGACGTCAGAATAACAATAAAGTGAATGGACTATTTTCAGTAGCATTTGAAGCCTTGCTGGTCAGGAATTCAGGGCTGTCCACTAGGCCTGCATCTCCACACACGTGTGCAGCGGCATCTCCCTAACACTGATAGAGCCGAGTCAACAAAGAAGGCAGGCCCTGCTGCCCCTCCAGCCTGCTGGTCCCCTGCTCTGCTGTGAAACTCAAGAAAAATCCAGAACTGTTGTTACCAGTGCATATCCAGAAGAAAAAGGTGGTTTCCACCAATCAAGTTTAGACCAACACCTCCAGCCAAAAGAGAGATGAGCATGACCTACAAAAGAAAGCACATCAGTAACTCCATGTAATACACTCTCCTCTGTCCCAGGTTCAAGGCCCACATCAGTACAGAGCAGCACCGAGTTCCTATCGAATTTCCTTCTGCTGCCGTAAATGCACTATTTTGAAACTGTGAAATGCCCCACCTTTAAGAAAATTCTCATTTCAGTTTTTTGGTGAGTGAATCTCAAAACACTGTGTGCCTGCCAAAATATACAAGTACTACACTCTAGAGGACTGGGGGTGGCTAGCTCAATACACTTCCCTTTAACCAGATTCTGTCTATCCCATCCGTCTCTCACCCCCACCCGCAGCACCTCTATGATCCTCCTGTCACTCACGAATGCTTTCCAAAGTCTTACTATCCATCATCAGATGCCTCGTTCTTCCACTTCCTCCCATATTTCATCTCCAAATCCTACCCATTTTTTAAGACTTGCCTCCTCCACAAAGATTCTCTTGAACCTACCCAGTTCTGCTCTCCCTCTCCTTTTAGCCCTCATATTTTATTCTCTTTAGAGTATCTGCATACTTTGATATGTACCCCATAAATGTCTAATAAATTTAAAAGACCTGGAGGGATCAAAGCTATGAATATATTTAAATTGAGCTGCTACATTAGAATTCTCTGTATAACGGAGAAAAATTTGCTCTTAATTCTCTAACTCTGATATGACCAGCTCGTACCTGGGGGCCCCTGGAGTTGTTAAATGCCTCTACCAAGTCCATTCTCTGTTTGGGGCTGACAGAGCCATCGATGGTGGCATAGGTCAGTTTGTGCCTCCTCAGGTGCAAGGCTACAACCTTCAGCATGCTGGTCCACTGAGAGACAATGACACTGGAAGGAAGGATAAACAACCCCCAAACAGATTAAACTCATCTGCAGCCTGTCATGCCCCTGTGAGTCTTAAGATTCAGTTGTCATGTGGAAGAGGAAAGGCCTTCTGTTACCTACAGGGAAAGGCACATGCTTAGGTCACATTTTAAGATTATATGTGGATAAATAGATAAATTGTGACATGGTAAAAAAGATTATAATGCTCCAAGTTGTTTCCAGATCCAGCCTACAATCTATCTGGCACTGAATGAAGTGAGGATACAGTGGTGACTAGACTCCGGTAAGCACTGCAGCCTCCTACTATTTGGGGGTCGAGTGCTCACCCAGAGGAGCTCTGTGGTCCTGCAGAGAGAGACCCGTCGCCAGTCAGAATAACAAGCTGCTAGGACTTCTCTACTCCCCTCACCCAACCCCCTCCATCCTGTGTTAATTAGAGTTTAAAGTTTTTAGATAAAAATATTTCACATATACAAATGCAGGTTTATAACATACACATAAGTTGAAACAAACAGCAAATGGACTCCCGGCCTGCGCACACAGTTCTCCCTCCCTTTTGCATCTGTTACCCTTGATTTTCTTTAGATACTGCTCTACTTTTAAACACTTCTCAGAGGCTTAGCTTTCTCTGATCCTCCAGGGACTTCCTTTCTAATCAGTGCCACAAATACTTTAATTAGAAATCAGAGGGAAGTTGGGCTATAACGTCAGTACTTTCTGCTGAATATGACTCAAGGTCCTTGATATAAAAAACTAAGATTTGCGTCTATCAGCAACACCAAACTTTCTTGCTTAATTACAAGTAATACCTGGATAATGAGATAACACATTTACCTCTTTTGAGACCCTGAATTTCTTCGGATTGCCTCCAATTCTGCCAACAGAGATGAAATCTGGAAAAGGTTACATTAACATATGTAGCTTAAGAACTCTTCTCATTGTCCCTCTCCGGAATTACTGAGCGGCACCTGGATGGCCTCTCTGCTCTGGTCTGACCCTCTCTACCCCACTCTCGTCTCTGCAGCAAGACAGCTATTTCTAAAATGTCAGTGTGTCACTTCCCTCCCGGGCTCAAGCCCCTTGAGTGGCTCCCCGCTGAGGATAAAGCCCAAGCTCTGTACACTGATCCTGGCTGCTCTGGCCTCTGCTTCCAGCTCCAGCTTCATCTCTCACTATGTCCTCCTCAAACGACACTCTAGTCATATGAAAATTCTTCCTTCACCAAGCCATGCTTTGTCTCATCTTTGTCCGTTCTGTTCCCCGTCAGCTTAATGTCACTTCTTCTTGAAGGTCTTCCCTAGCCCCCAAAGTATGGGTCAGGTGCCCACTGCCTACGTGCTACCACAGCACATTTTGTTTCAATCACCAAGATCTTCTTCATGCTATATATTCATTGCTCACTTAATCATCTCTTGCTTCCATAACTTGAGATGCTCCAAGGAGGCAGAGCCAGTGTATGTCTGGTTCACTTCTGTACCCCTAGCACACGACTAGACCAGATAAGGTACCATCCTAACATTTGGGGAAGAGGGTAAAAAGGCTTTCCCCAGTTGAAGGCCTGCTCCAAATGTTGTTGAAGGAGAGGATGTGTCTGGACTGAGGAACACTTGCTAATGCGTCCAAACAATCTCTCTGGTTATTTGTCAAATTTGAGTCCACAGGGGACCAGTCACTAAGAACACATGGGCAGGACTTTGGACAGCAGCTCAGTGCATTCCTCCTGACTGCTAATGGGAAGACCTTGCAAAAGCCTCCGAAGGGCCCCAGAGGTCATCCCCAGAATGATGGAGGAAGAAAATTAGACCAGAAACCAGGAGATGAAGAAAATCCTTACTCTGCCACCACAATGACTGTATCACTTTGGAACTCCCCGTTATGAGTTCAGAATCTACATCAGTAAAAAACTGGGCTGAGCCAGATGAATTCTGAGGTCCCTCAGCGCCTACACTCTACACCATGGCTATAGCAGTGACCTGTAGAGGCCCCCACACGTGCTGATGCTGGGCAGGGAGTCACAGGACCGTACCATTGTGAATCAGTAGGAAGAAAAAAGCAGGTACGTGAAGTGTGTGGTATCTTGGCAACTTGAGGTTCTAGAAAGTACTCTGATTGCCATATGAAAAGAATGGCCACAAGTATTTTGAGAAAACTGTTGAGAGCAGGATTCATGGTCCATGTGCTGAGGTCAAATCCCAGTGACATTCTGCCTGAGCTAACTCCCTTCCCTTCATAGAGCAACCTCAGTGGTGTGAGCTATCGCTAATGGGCTTATGCTAAGAAGCCTTGTGAATAAACATTACCCGAGTTCAGACAAGGAACACGAATTATTAGGAATGTAAGTTTTAACCCAATCACAAACTCTGAAGGTGCCAGGACAGGAAGTCTGGCCACATATGGCACTCTTCTTATGTCTCTCTCAGTTATTAGTGGTAAAGACCCAGGTAAATATTTTAAAATTTTAATTAAAAGTATTCTTAAGTAACACCATTTCCTTGGCAGTGACCGCCTTTCTAGTTACTTTTTTAAGAAGCCTTTGAAGAAAGAGGTTGAGGCTAGCAGTGGGCGTGGGATGAAAGGCAGGGCTCAAGTTGCAGCGCCTCTCAGCCTTCCTCTAACAGAGCCCTCCGCCTTAAAGAGCTCTAATGAGCAGAACAGAATGACTGATGGAGATAGGAGGCCGTATGGGAAACACTAGCGCAGATGGAAGCCTTTCAACAAGTCAGAGCCATTGGCACTCAGATGTATTACACAGCCTCTAGGGTCCAGCTTTTGTTGTTTCCCTTTAAAGCTTTCCCAAACAAATTGTTCGCTCACTGTGGCCCGCCCGGTCCAGCGTAAACCTGATCGGCTCCTTTCCCAGTAATCCATGACCAAAAAGCTGCCTTCATGCCTGGGCTGGCCCACTACCTAACTTTAGTTTTATTTGTGAAATAAAATTAGAATCTAAGACTGGAGGGAGAATTTGACCAGCTAAAATCGAACAGTTCTAGCTCTGCCATCAAAGGACTGTACCCTCTTGGACAAATGTGTGAGGAGGCCAACTCTGTCTGCCAGAATAGAGGCGACAAAGTACCTTGGTGCTCTCTCTCGTGTCTTCAAATAGCTCCACCTTGAAGCACTCGCCATTCAGGGAAACAGTGGCAGACGGCTCTGAGTTCTGGAGTTCGGACAAGGTCAGAGCGCTGAGCTGATCCTCCAGGGAAAGGAGCAGGCCTTCGCTCTTCAGTTCTGTCGGATCCAGGGCCTGGGCAGGAGACAGACGGGACGGGAGCAGGTGGGCACGGAGGTGGCAAGCCACAGGACTTGCCAATGAAGTGCTGACTGTTAACCCTCCACACAGCAAAATGTCTTCTCATTGATCATCAGTAGCTCCTCAGAGACACCACGATTAAAAATGTAATTTTGCAAGTTTTTTCACCAGATTGAAGATAAATCAAATAACGAAACTTTTTAGTGACTTGCCAGATAGATCACATGATCATTCTTTTTTCCCCAGCTGGGATAGTACAGTAAATTAAGGTACTGTTAATCAAGATACATTACAACTACTCCTCAAAAGAATAAAACACTCCTCTTAATTATGGATGTACCTCTCTCAAACATAAAGGCAACTTTTCCAATTGTATGAATACTTGAGTTTTCATAACTAGACCTAAAAGTCCTACTGCCTAAAGGCAGGGAAAAAAAGTAACTAAATTAGCTTTATGATATCCTAAAACACCAAAGTATTCATAAATGGTTTCCTTCTTAACAAAATGCTATTTTCCATTCTTTGTAAAAAGCTTATTTAAAACAAAACAAACAATAAAAACTGTTCTCAACACCATGGGAATTATCAAGATCAATAAAAATTAATGTAAAACAAAGTAAAATAAATAAGCACCCTCTTTTCTGCCCCACCAAAAACCAGACACACCCAAACCCCATTTTCCTTGGTCCAGCAGACTAGGTCCCAGATGCAGAAAGACAGGAATTTCCTGACAGCCCTTCTGGGCACGAAGCTAAAGGCTTTTCTTACCGACTTTAGCAAAGAGAGATGACAGCAACACTGGCGGAGTCTCAACAACTGTGACAATATGTGGACGGTGCTGGATCTCTGTGAGTCTGTGGCCACAGAGCGTGCAGGCCCACTAGACCCAAACTCCTGTGCCACTTCAGGAGGGAAAACAAACCATAGGAAACAGTAAGGGCTTAAAACAGAGGTATGAGGACGAATCAAGAACTAAATGATGCTATTTTAAATTTCTTTGATCTGAGGCTCAATGATATTAGTTGTAACACTTCTATACTAAATAAGCCAAATGAAATGCTGGTTTTCTTTATTGACCTACTTATATTTAATAGATCAGAGTTTGAAAATAATTAAAAAGAAGCTTAGATCACCAGGACTGATGCGTACAGATCAGTATATACACTATGGTTTGAGGTTCCCAGCTAAGGTCAAATCTCTGATACCAAGAATCCACACCTCCCTGCTGTAATTTTATGAATCTGACTGCACACTGTCATTAGTTATGTTTGAGTGCCCCACTGCTTACCTCTACTGAATGGATTATCAGGGCTTCGTCCAGATTGCTTATCCCCACTTTCCTGTCTTTTTAGATAGGATTGTAGAGCTGATCTGCCTCAGATCAAAAAAGAAAACGCACATATAATGTTCGCTACAACTAAATAGGTTTACAATGGCCACTGCTTAACTGTGCTTGCAGTAGCACCTTGAAAAACTATAAAGGTGGACTTGTTAAATGATGTCAGGCTCATAGCAAGCACTGGCCCAAAGGCAACGAAAACTAACTATTGAAAAACCCCCAAATCATTTTTAAATAATTAATAAATATCAATGCAAAATGTTAGAATATTAAATATTAATATGTAATACAGTGACATGTTGATATTATTAATTAGTATGTTTTATTAATATTATTTATTGATAAATATTAATAAATATGAGGTATACAAAGAGAAAAAACCACATTTATGCCGGAAGTGAGAGGTAGTGGGAGAGTAAATCTGGAGTCAGGGAAGGAGAAGGGTTTTACAGAAAGTGCAAAGACCAGATGACAAGGATTACGGAGCAGTTTTTTGTTTTTAAGTTCCAATGAGATGCTGGGTAACAGGTCAAAGGTCAAAGAGATAACTTCCCAACATGGCCCCACGAGGACCAGATGACCTGGTGCAGTGACCATACCCTAGCACTTCTGTGCAAGGAAGCCAATGAAGAGCAGCTTCAAAAGCCTTCAATGTCAGTGAGACAAAGGTGAGCTGGGAGCGGGTAAGGAGCAAGACAGGGAGATTATAAAAAAGGAACAGGTATCGCCTTATCAATAACATCATAAATACAGTTTGAGAAGACTTGACACTCGACTCACTGCCAAGCCAAGGACAGAAAAGCACAGTACATGTGAGAAGGTGCTTCTTCCTGGCACACACCTTGATCTTGCAAAAAGGACACTATAAACAGTCTCTTCCTCTTCAGAAAGCTTTAAACGGTGCAACTGAAATTTACGCTGGGGCAGCACCACCTGGAAAAATAAAGGGAAAAAGCAGCTGGGATGAAGTTATAGAAATTAACTGAATATTCGAGTAAATTCCCAGAGTTGACACTGGAAGTCTAGTCAAGGCTGGTCAGCAGCCTCCACCCTCCCCTAAAAGTAGGGCTGCTAACACACAGACGGCAGGGCTGCTGGGACACAGGTGCAGGACAGCAACCCAGGGCTCTGCCCTGGAAAGTGGGATTCAGAGGCTCCCGAAGCAAAGCAGATGGCTGTTCAACCCAAGACAAGGACACGGTCCCCATCCTCCCCTGGCCTCCCCCTCGGACACACATAAATGAGATTACCAAGGGCTTGCCGGTAGAGTCCAGCTGGTCTTTTGTTCTCCGTAGCAAAAGGCTCCTGGTTAAAATACTTAACCGTTCACCTCCTTTCTTTGTACCATTGTCAACCTGGCTCCTCCACAGATTGAACTCATCAAATGGAGAACAACGGAGAAATCTTTTTTGTTGGGAAGAAGGACATAGAAAGAAGGAAAAGTATGGGAGGATAGAGTAAAGGTTCAAAGAAAGACATCAGATGAAAAACAAATCAGATTTTGTTACATCTGCCATCCCATCATTTTTAAAAGGAATGTCATAGTAAAGCTCTGCTAGACAGATCAAAAGGACCTAGGTCAACAACGAAAACCACATTATAAAACTGAACTTTCCCATTAACACACTGTCTGTATCGTCACAATAGGACATATAACCAATAGCTAGAATTTATTCCTAAAGCTTAAAAGGCTAGCAAAGAAATTCCATATCCTCTTACAGGCTGACTTTAATAAAAGCAAGTATTTTAAAATCAGCATTCTTTTCTGTTTGCTTCAAATAAATTATAGTCCTGACCCCAGGTCATATGCTTTAAAGCAGAAATAGCCCAAAACATTCACTGGACTGAAGACAGGTGATTTTGTTTCCTTTAATTTAATCTGTTTTATATTTTTCCATATATATTGGCTAAATGTAATCAAAGTCCCATATCAGCCAGTCAATCAACTGGTTATTTTTCTCATAAATATTAACTCTTTTGCCCTTTAAAGGTTGAGAGGCTTGCCATCTGCTACATGAGATAACCAGGCGTACACCAGAGCTTTACCATGAGATACGAAATAATTAGGAAGGTTACCGACAGGGTTCACGTTTACAGAATTCCAAAGAGTTTACTCACTTCAGCAGTGAATACATGTCCAACAGGTTGTTCTGAATGGGGGTTCCAGTGACGGCCCAACGGGCACGAGCCTGCAGCTTACACACGGCTATGGAAGTCTGCACGCGGGGGTTCTTAACATTGTGAGCCTCATCCAGGATGATTCGGGCCCAGACTATGCGAAGCAAAGGTGTTGCGATACCCTGGAAGAAACACCAGTGAAACCAACAACAGTATGGGAAAACGTATGTCTTCAAGAAGATAAGGGGAGACAACAAACAAGTGGGTCCTCCACTGAAGACCCATCTGACCTTCAAGTTTGAGGTGCACTGAAATAAGCATTAAGCTTAAGAAACCGAGAGTGGAAACTCTCAATGGGTCCAAATAGACAAGTCACTTGAGTGCCCCAGTCCTTGAGCTCAAGAATAAAATGTTTTCTAATATGAGTTTTCCTTTATTCTTTCAATCCACTTTTGAGCAATGGCTATGGGTCAGGACTTCACTAGGTATTCATTCATTCGATAAAATATTTACTAAATTTACAAAAAATCACTGAAAACTTACTAAAAGTCTACTTTCATATGTGAGATACTAAGCCATACAAACGGACAGTTCCTACCCTCAGAAAGCTCACAATCCAGAGAAAAGCAAGCACCAAGATAACTACATACAACACAGTGAGTGTATAATAAGCGCCCCTGCATCCTTCAGCACATGACAGTAGGGACCCAGTCTTGTTCACTCTGTACCCATAATACCCGAGACAGCAGCTCAATATTGGCTGGATAAATGGAGTGCTGTCACATAAGCATAAGAGACACATTTAACCAAACAGGAGGCAAAGCATTCCACTTATAGTGAACAAAGGCACAAGAGGGTGGCAGAGCAGCACACGTGCCTTGTTATGGCTGAGCAAGGGGGGGTCAGAGGGAGGGTTGGGGTGTAGGTGAAAAGGGACATGCAAGCAGGGCAAGGTCATAAAAGCCTAAAATATCACGTAAAAAAAGTAAGGTTTTATCCTAAAAGCAATGAGGAACCACTGAGGAATCTGCAAAAAGGCAGAGTTGGTCATCAGATGTGTCCATTCCAGAGGTCTCCCCAAATACAGAATCTGTGACTATTCTATTGTAAAGACATATGTGAAAGAGGAGTTCCTGGAACAACACTGTATTTTCAGGACAAAAAAGCCCCTTAGTCACTTAAGCAATAAAGCCTCCGCCCTAGACAACTGCGACTCCCGAGTGCAGAGCAAACATCAGGGTTTTCGCTGGTTATCATTTAGCCTCTGGCCCATGTGTAGCCTTATTATTTTAACCTCTTTTCTTGAGACTGGGAGAGAGGCAGGGAATGATAGCCTAATACCAAAATATTAGTCCTAAAATACCAGTCTTCACACCAAATATAAAACATATCCTGAGAGGATGTCGCACAGATTCTGAAGTAAAAATTGCAACAGGTGAGGTTTTCCTATAATCATGTGATGACCACAACTGTGATGTAGTTATCATTCTTTCTTTAAAAAAAAACACAAACAGCTAAAACTGTGCCAAGCCTCACCCTTTATCACTGAGGAGGTGGTCTAGAACAAAAGAGGGGACAGAGAGCGCTTTGTTCCCACAGGTGGACCGGCTAGGACACTCCTGACCTCACAGGAGGGTACCTCTGCTCTCTGATGCTGTGACAAGACTGAGCGAAAGGGGATGGGGCTCCCCCTCCTTCCCTGGCAGCCCCCAGCCTCACCTCCTCACTGAGGTTTGTGCCCGGGACCAGTCCCTCTTGCTTCTTCGTGGGGATCTCCTTGGCCACAAGGCTGTAGGTGGTGATGACGATGTCATACGTAGAGAGGCTGTGTAGATATAACACGAAGCAAATGGTAAACGATCCCGTGTCTGACAATGAGAAGCAGAGCTGATCTCTTCATAAAAATGCCTATGGCTGGATGGACAGACGGCAGAATTCATTCATTTATGCCTTCATCAACACACGTGATTCTGGAGAGGTAAACTTGACTCATCTGGCTTCCTTCCCTCTTCCCTCTGATCATTTCTACAGTCTACTCACTATAACAAGAACAGCCTCCCTCTTCCCATCCAATGAGTCATAAAGGAGAACCAGCTGGGCTCATATTAACCTTCATATCTGGCCTGTACAGAATGTTGGGAACTACCATTTAGTAATGACTTGACACAGATGATGCTACAATCCCAGGGAAGTAGAGACTCTCAAAGCAGTTTGCCTTTCATCAAGGATGCTTTCTCCTCTTTGTTCTCCAATGGACTTCAAAAACCCATTGATCTAGCTTTGACATGTGGGTATAATCACGCTGTAACTTTCAGTTTACCTTGCCTACACTCTTTACATGTAAAGATTCTTAATGAAAGGCACAAATCTTTTCCCAAAGAAGCTTAATAATGTGAGCCTGAGAGAACGTCCATAAATACCTTTGACAAAAATGATATGTGTAATTCAGAGAGGCAGCAAGGACTCCAGGTGGCCTTAGCATTATATAAAGTATAACTGAGAATGATTCCAATCAGTCCACTAGTACACTCTGAATACCAAACCAGGTATGACCAAAGTGCAAACCAATGAGATGCAATTTATTTCTAAATGCAGGCAGGCCACTCACAGCACTCTCTGCCGGAGAAGCATGCAGGCCTGCTGCTGCTGCCCCAATGCCCTGTCGGCTGAAGGGACTCTCAGTCACAAGAATTGGTGCATTATATAGGGGTCACCAATCTGGCAATTTACCCCTGAAAGACCACTGTCCTGTTCTTTAGGGGATAAAAGATTCACTATCAGAGGTGGGGGAGAGAAGTGGAAACAAATTCATTCTTTGTTTGTTTGTTTGTTTGTTAAATATGTTTTATTGATTTTTCACAGAGAGGAAAGGAGAAGGATAGAGAGTTAGACACATTGATGAGAGAGAAACATCAATCAGCTGCCTCCTGCACACCCCCTACTGGGGATGGGCCCGCACCAAGGTACATGCCCTTGACCGGAATTGAACTTGGGACCCTTCAGTCCGCAGGCTGACACTCTATCCACTGAGCCAAACCAGTTAGGGCAACAAATCCATTCTTAACTAGATCAGCAAGTATTCAACTCAGACCCTTATATCACAGTTAGGAACAAAAAAACCAAATTATTTAAAACCAAAAGACAAAGACTAGGGCTCAATTTAACATCTGAGGAAATATTCCCCTTCCTGATCATTCCTCCTCGGGAATTCACAGTTAGGTCTAATCCTAAACTCTTGAATCTAAAACTTCTTAGACCATTCACATATGAAAAATACAGTCATCTATATATATAAAAGGCTAATATGCAAAGTGTCCCCTCGGGAGTTCGACTGTGAGTTCGATTGCTTGCTATGATGTGCACTGACCACCAGGGGGGCAGCATGGAGCAAAGGAAGCCCCGGCTGGCAGCCAGCAGCCAGGGAAGGGAGGCCCCAGCCAGCAGCCGGAAGCCCCGATCAGTCCTGATCTCTGGCCAGGCCTAGGGACTCTACCCGTGCACTACTTTCATGCACTGGGCCTCTAGTAAAAATATAATCGACCTACATCAACTAATCATTAATAGTTGTATCAAGATGCTCTTTAAGACTGGGCTAGTTCCATTCACACTAACAGAAAAGAATGTGAATTTGGAATCAGAAATTCACCATCATGAAATACCTGTGACAGAGCCTCTTCTACCAGGGAATGCAGCTGCTGCCTGGCTGACAACTCAGGCGTGTTTGGCCTGCTCACATGGCAGCTTTTTTTGCAGAGTGCCAAAAGAACACCGTATCTCTCAAGAGTTATCTCTTAATACAGGTGAAGGCTGTTTGGGGATAAGAGTACCTTTGGTCCTGACAATATCATTAGTTCTGATTAAATGAAACCTCAGGGAAAGCAGGCAGTCATTGAGGCCGCTGAAGCCCAGTGACTTCAACATTTCTGCACTTACACTTTTGCACGTTGATCCCGGTTTGGGCCATGATAGAGATAGACTCTCAGTTTGTTGTGGCTCACACGTTTCTCCACCTCCTTTTTCCAATGGTGGATCAGGGAAGCAGGACAGATGATAAGTGTTCCATGGGAAGTAAACTCCGTGGAATCTCAGGAGGAAAAAATCAACACCTAGTTACACCCATTAAACAGCTTTTAGCTTCTGAGAGACATTACTTTTCTCTCGACTGGCTTCATTCCTTCAATCAATATTTTTAACAACTGCTGCTCTTATTTCTACACATAGATAAGCAGAATAGGAAAGGGAAGCGATGGCCTTTTAACTCAAAATACTTAATTACTTCTTATTTACCCTTACATAGGTGTCAGACAGAGAGGCTCAAAAGGTGTGGTACAGAAAGCGTGTGGTACACAACTTCAATCTAAAAACCAAAAAAACCAGTGTACTCTCAGTGGCCAGCAGGTAGAAGCTGGATCATATCCTAACTCATCCTGGGCTTTATGGGGGAGTATTATTTTTTTTTCTGGAAAGCATTAACTTAATTATATCTACATTAAAATGTAAGTACAAAAACCCCTAAGATGGGCAAACACTACTTTGGAACCAGGTAGTAATGTAGTATTTGTACCACTGCCCCTCATTCCGTGTGTGTGTGTGTTTGTATACATGCGTGCATGTGTGCATAAGTGTAAGTGTGTGCACACCTAAGCTGCTACTCCACACAGGGACATAGGATCCAGCTGCAACAGTGGTCATCAGAGGCTTAAGAGCAGACGGTCACTGATTTTTTTTAACTATCTAACCACTTGAGAAATGTACTGTGTCCATGGCAACTTACTGTGGTGGTGTCTATAAACAATACACAGGACTTAAAGTACTTATAGCCATTACAGATTAAAAACAGGATGAAACAAGATACGAATTATCTAGAATCTGTAAACTTCCAGAACTTCAGAAACATGGAAAACAGCTTCTGCTACGGTGGCTCAAATCTGAGTTTGTGACAGATCCTGCTTCAAAAAATAATACATTAACAAATCTGGACTTATCCTGTGGTTATATCCTCAATATTAATAAAAGTAATCATTATGTATAGACTGTCTCCTAGAGCCTTAGCTTTCACCACAAAATTTTTCTAGTTCACAGGTCAAGCTAAGTTTATATTAAAAGAGAAAAAAGATCACTTAAATTAGCATATTCAGCATCAGAAATGATACTGTAGGAAAGTAGTCTAACACTAGATTTCCAATAGATTAATTAAATATGACCAAAGGTGTACTTCTGTGGCTTAAAAGTTTTCACTCTCCACTGGCTCAAATGATTGATGTAGGAAAAGACAGGCCACGAAGGCACTTGAATACCATCTTTGGAAAGCCAAGTCAAGGTCGTGTTTTTGTCCTTCTCTTTGTTTTTCTCTTGATCCTTCTGGGTCAGAATGAGTGCAATCATTGTCAGGGTTTTTCCTAATCCCATATCATCCGCTGGAAAATAAAAATAAAGACAGGAGAGTTAATGACTTAGGGCAAAGAATCAACTCAGCTTCCAGAAAATAAATATATCCTATGCCTACTTTCTTGGTGCTTCTACATTTCTGGAGTAACAGTTAACTCAAAACAGTCCTTCATCCCCTTCACTTATTCATCAGAGAGAGGCATGAATTAGCATTCCTTGAGAACTGTCAATGTGTCAGTAACTGAACTTATCCAGTTTACTATTTATACCCTGCAAAATAGTATCCTCATTTCAACCATTTAAATAATCACTCTGACATAAGCAGAAGTAAAGAGTGATGGCATGAATTCCGGTTCAAATCCTGGCTCTGCTGCTGTGCAGAAAAAGAGGAAACACAGCTATCCACTGAAATCCCTGCTTCCAGGGAAGACTGACCTATAGCTGGCATCTGGGAACTCACCATTCCCTGAACTGACCAGAGTGGCTCACTGGCCCTAGCTGGTTTGGCTCAGTGGAGAGAGCGTTGGCCTGTGGACTGAAGGGTCCTGGGTCTGGTCAATGGCACATGCCCAGGTTTCGGGCTTGATCCCCGGGAGGCATGCAGGAGGCAGATGATCAATGATTCTAATCATAGATGTTTCTCTCTCTCTCTCTGAAATCAATAAAAATATATATATATTTTAAAAAGATTGGCTCACTGTGCTTACCCTATTTGTACAAACAACACGGTTTATGCTGAATGCCTGCTTTCCCTCTGGAAGCATGGAACTTTCATACATACCAGGCTGAAGCTGCCTATGCGACCAGCCCCAGGAAATACCTTGGGCACCGGATCTCTAACAAACCTCCCTGGTTGGCAGCACTGCACGTGTTCTCACATCTCACTGCTGGGAGAATTACGTTTGCCCTGTGTGACTCCCATGGGAAAGGCCTCAGAAGCTGGCGCCTGGACTTCCCCTGGACTTTATCCCATGTGCCTTTTCCCTTTGCTGAGTCTGATTTGTATCAAATAAATGTTGTTACTGTTTTTATTTTGTAATACAATATAGCCATGAGTGTGACTATATGTTCTATGTCCTCCTAGCAAATCACTGAACTTGGAAGTTGTCTTGGGGACCAACATAGCCACTAACTAGCCACAGTGGACATCTGTCATGTTTTTCTAGAAGCTGAGCACCTTGGAAAATGTAGTCTGACCAGTCCCCGAAGCAGAGCCTGAAAAACCTGCTTCCTCGGCTTCCTGCAGCGAAGGCAGTGCCAGCATGACCCGCTCCACAGACCACCAGTACTCACCTAAGACCTAGATTCAGATATAAGCGACCCGAGAAAAGAGGCTAGAAGGGCTGGGCACAGAAGTGTCTGATTTTGGGGTAGCAGTGCCTGATAGAGCGAAGCAGCCATGACAGTTTCCACTACACACTAGATTATTACTTGGCTCTGACCATTGCTCCTAGAAGTCTGGCTCCCACCTGGCTCTCCACACCTCCCACCACAGAATAAACCGTTTCTGCTTAACCAGCCAGAGTCAGCTTCTACTGCTGGCAACCGGGACCTGGCTGATCCTACTGCTGAGGGTCCTGAGCATGCTGCTTAGCCATTCTGAACCCGTTTCTCAACTGTAACAGAGGGCAACAACCCCAGAGGCGTTGAGAGGATCATATGAAATATATATCTTTGTTGGCTCTTTCCATAATACCAGACTTACCCAGAATTCCTCCTTGTGGCTTCTGACTTTCCCGCCACAGTAACCAGGCTAATGCCTGCTTCTGGTGCAGCAGCAAAGGGACCTGACAAAAGTAATCACCAAAAGTCAAGTTCAAATTCCTCATGAGAGGCTATCCTGGATCCTACCCACAGCGACGCCACATTCTACTCTTTTATTTTCTCTAAGCGATCCCCCCAATAGTCTAGATGTCATATAACCTTGAAGTCCTTGACTCCACCGTGTCCCCTTGGGTACCCGTACATCCTGGACTGCCCGGGACAGTGTGATTTATGCCTATTGTCCAGCATGTCTATCAAGCACCCCCTCTCTCACCCTCAAGTGAGAGTCCTGGTTTGTCTGCCTAATCAGCCAAAGTCAGTTTCTATTGCTTGCAACCAACGCCTCTGATGGGTCACCCTGCTTTTACCAGCCATTCTGTTGGCTTTTCCTTATTATCTCTTCAACTAGAGGCCCTATGCACGAAATTTGTGCAAGAGTAGGCCTTCATAGCCCCAGCTGTCTCGGCCCTCGCAGCCCCGACTTCGTCTGGAAGGTCGTCCAAAAGGATGTCCGGATGGACGGTCATTCCACTGTTTAGCTGTTCAGTCGATTTGCATATTACGCTTTTATTATTATAGATTTCACTCTCCTCTCTGTAGCCAACATCCCGGTCTGCGTTGTTAACCATAATTTTCAACAGCCCTTTAACTGGCACCCCTCTCTCTAGTCTTTTCTTATTCCTGTTTATCTTGTACTCAGTGACAAAAATAATCTTCATAAAACACCCTTGCTCAAAATTCTACAGTGATTCCATAATAGCTCTTGAGCTAGTGTGATCTAAACTCCTTCACCAAGGCCAGGCTCCACAGCACGGGAGTCTTCCCACTCAGTAACATCACCTGCTGCTCCCGGCTCAGGTCCTGATGTCACATTTCATCCTACCTTCAAGTCACTTTCTATTGTTCTGTGTATGTTGTGCAGGCACTGTCACCCTAACTACTTCTTTAAGAGCAGCAGTTCCTCTGTATCCTGTGGCATCCACCAAAGGTTGTTAAGTAGATCTGCTTCTGCTATAGACTTGGAGAGCTGACCCTTGAACAAAGCGGATCTGAATTGTGCAGGTCCAATTTTATATGCGGATTTTAAGTATAAGTGGATCCATGCAGTTCAAACAGTATTGTGCAAAGTCAACTGTATAACTTTATGACTTTAAGGAAAAAAAATGCTTATTTCTCAGTGCTAAACAGAAAAGGACAAAATAATGCAAAGGAAGCCACTGAAGCATTATCTGTGGGAAACACATCCGAGTGGCACTCTGCTGAGCTGTCGTACAGTGGTCACTCTCCATGGGCACGGGGACACCGCCACAGGCCACTCCCCGGCTCACCTCCAACCCAGCTGGGTCCTCTGCCACAGCTGTCTCACCAGGACATGACTCCAGTGATCGGTGCAGCTCATCAATGGCTTCACTTGTGATTTTCCACACGGAGTGAAGGCGGTCTTGGTTTGTAGGGCCTGTGTACAGAGAGGTGTTACCTAAAGGTGACATAGCCAGTAGCATGTCCTGGTTATGGCTGCAAAAAGAAATGCGTTATTTTCCAAATGATGGATTTGTATGGACTGAAAATTCTTTTTCTTTATTTTAATTATAGCTGACATACAATATTGGACGAAAACTCCCTGCCTGCAGATTCTCCTAGCCCACAGGCTCCTCCATCCCCGTTCTCTGTTTGTGTGTGTGTGTTGTTGTTGTTAATCACATAATAAAGGACAAAATAATATAAAGTAAAATGAAAAAATAAGATAACCCATCATATTTTTGGTTAAGTTTTTTCCAGCTTTGAAGAGGTGGCAGAGGAAATTTAACACCATCAGTATTTTGGAAAGAAGAGATCCTTGGGGCCGAGTGCAAGGAGTTAGCAACAGAAAAGGCCAAACCAGGCGAGGCTGAGGCAGACAGAGACCGCCCTGTAGCGCACGCCAGAGCCGAACGCCCTGCACGAGAAATACTTCATGCTGGTAGCCCAGCCTTCTAGACAATTCTAGTGAAGTTAGTTAACAAATGCAGGCACCTCAGCTGACTGCAATTTTAGGGATGAAGTATTCAAATAAGAGCTTTTTAGATCAATAAACATTAACCACTTAGATGTTAAAATGCTTTCAAAAGGAAAACTATTTTAATGGGATTATTTCCAAAACCTTAATAATCTAATTTTCCTCTAGGTGACTCAGTCACCATTATGAGTAGGGATGATGCTGTAACACAGTAACGTTCTCAAAACATTCCTGTACCCCCCTGACTACTCTGCTACTTTAACAAGTACGCCTTCTCTGTGCCCTTCTAGATGGACTGTAGCTTCCTCAGGCAGAGTATAGAGCCCCTTGTGAACTATGCTCTTCAGCTTTCTCCCGTCTCCATTTTCTCCCCGTCTGCTTCCTTCTCCCCCCTTCCCTTTTCCTCTGGCAGTTCTCACTGGGGGGAAACTGGTCACTGCCAGCCAACCTGAGCTCCTGGCTCGTGATCAACACGCCAACCGATCCTATTACATATCCGAGGCTCTCCCTGAGATCTTCATTCTGCAGTTACTTCTAAATTCATCATTTTCTAGAAAGTTCAGGATGAAAATGTTGAGTTACACCGGGTGTTACTGCTCTTGATGGGTCTATTGCTATCGGTCTTCAGTCATGTCATTCCTCTGCTCTGCTTAACAGACACAGAGGGAAGACAAATGTATCTGCTGGTCTACCTACTTCACCATGCTGTGAGTTCAAGTTTCCATTCATATTTACTACTGACTCCTACGTGCCGGCCCCTGGCTGACTGATCAAGGTCAGTGAACCAGGCAGACACAGTGTCCGCACTCACAGAGATCTAAACACACTGTGCAGAGCTCAGCTGAGCATCGCAATCTTTCTCACACAGGCAACTAACAACTCAGGAATGGCTTCGCCTTCATGTGCGCAGAAAGACATCTACCAGGCAGAATTTTACCTCCTAGGGGTAGCTATTCACAACAGGGCCAGGCCCTTGATCTTACCTCCATAGCGCTGACTGGACTGTCCAGCAGCTGCATGGCTGGCAGCCTTCAATCCCAGAGAACCCAGAGGCTGGAGAGCCTGACCCTGCAGCTGTAGGGGTTTGGGTGGCACCAAGTGGGGAGGGGCAGTGGTAGTTTTGGCGAAGCTACTCTGTTGTGGTACTTGAGTGCTACTCTTCTCATCTGTGCCTGTTCAAAAAACAAGGGAAGAACAGATTAAAGTTCAGAAAAGTAAAGGAATTATATGTGAGGAGAGGGCAAGAGAGAGTGGGATGAGCACCATTGCAATAAGCTAGGGAAAGCTTCCTAGAGTGTGTGCATAAAACTATGGGAAACAGAGGTGAGTCCACAGGAAATAGGAGGAAGCTTTTATAAATTACACTTGTGATTTAAAAGGAAGCTCAGAAGCAGATAATGAAATGGAAAGGTGAATGAGTCAACATTCTTTATCAAGATGGCTTCTCGTGCCTGGCCAGTGTAGCTCAGTGGCTGAGTGCTGACCTGTGAACCAGGAGGTCACAGTTTGATTCTCAGTCAGGGCACAAGCCTGAGTTGAGGTTCGATTCCCAGTGGGGTGTGTGTGTGTGTGTGTGTGTGCAGGAGGCAATCAATGATTCTTTCTCATCAGTGATGGTTCTATTTCTTTCTCCCTCTCCCTTCCTCTCTGAAATCAATAAATATATATATATTTTAAAAGATGGCTTCTCAAATGTCTCTTGTAAAGTTCATGCAAACCTGAGTTCTGGGGCACAACCCATTTACCTTGCTCTGGGGAGAGGGCAAGAGCACTGAGTGTTTCCTCCAACTCCTGAATTTGCTTGAGCAACTTCTGACCTTTGTCTGGAAGAACCTGAATGTTCACTGACGCCAGTGTGCTCTGAAAAACAGGTCCCATAAAACGGATCGCTCCTCTCCAGTTGTTAAAGACAGCTTCAGATTAAAATACCTAAAATGCTAAAACTCTGAAAGTATGATCTTTTAACTATACATGTGAAAACCAAAACTTTTTTTAAGTCCCGCTGATTTACCAATTCTGAAAATATAAACACAGGAAAAGGCAGAAGTAAACACCCACCTATAGACCTTTGCTCACATTAACATCTTTAACTCGTTGGTGGAGTCCCTCTCTGCCCAGAGTAAGCAAAGTCCTAACCTTCAAAAGGAAGCACAAGGCAGTAGTTACCTTCTTTTGTTTCAGTTGAGTTGTCAGGTGCGCACGTTGGGATGCTGGGTCTGAAGGTTCTACCTTCCTGGAAACACCGGAGGCAGGGGAAATTTTTCTTTGCACAGTTTGACCAGGGACTGGAAGGTTCTCCTTCTTTTGTGAGTCCGAAGTCGTGTCTAAGAATGAGGGGATCCTTGGCTGAGAGCAAACGAAAACAACATCATCTTCCTCACCACTGCTGGTGTCCGCCTCTCTCCTCTCTCCCAGGGACAGCCCTGCAGCCGGTGGCGCAGGCTGGGTGGCCGGGCCCTTTGGAGCAGGTGCAGGATGGGCCTCTGCCTGCGCCTGGAAAGGCCCCTGGAGCAGCCCCTTCTGGGTGGCCTGCGTGCTGGGGTCGTCCTTGGCCTTTGTTTCTCTAGCCTCCCGAATCTTGGGCTGCTCCTTGCTGAGGTGTCCTGCTTCCAGGGGCTTGCTTATTGGGTTTTGGCTGCGAACAGTTTGAGGCAAAGGCCTGGTCTTCTTTTCTCTCAGAGGTTCTGGTTCTTTTTGGACATAATGACTCTCACCATTCAGGTTCTCCTGAGGAGCCGCAGATGGTTTTCTCAGCTCATTACCATGGCACTGCTTGGATTTCATCTCAGGAAGGTTTCTTTTGTGCGTCCCTTCAATTCCCTTTGCTTCACACCGAAGCTCTGCTTTCTCCCCTCGTGGCTTCTCTTGACCTGCAGATTTTTCCTTTACCACCCGGCCAGATGAGAGATCTTTCTCCACCCAACAGTTAGATTTAGGCTTCTGTTCCTTCTTTTGATCCAAGAGTGGGTCTTCCTTTTCCCTTTGCTTTTTATCAGCCATCTTTTCCACATCTTCACCTTTGATGAGCTGTTTCCACAGAGACGGTTCTTGATTCTTGTCAAGTACCTTGAACGGGTTTCTCTGCTGGATGGAAGGATAATGAGATGGCTCAGATGCATGTTGAGACTTGCTGGTTACAGAATGCTTTTTGGAATTAGGATCCTACAGGAAAAAGAACATGATCCTATATAATAAAAGGCTAATATGCAAATCAACCGAACAGAGGAATGACGGGTCGCTATGATGTGCACTGACCACCAGGGGGCAGACGCTCAACGCAGGAGCTGTCCCCTGGTGGTCAGTGTGCTCCCACAGGGGGAGCGCTGCTCAGCCAGAAGCTGGGCTGACGGCTGGTGAGCACAGCAGTTACTGCGGGAGCCTCTCCCGCCTCCGCGGCAGTGCTAAGGATGTCCAACTGCCAGCTTAGGCCCGCTCTGGAGCAGGCCTAAGCCATCAGTGGACATCCCCCGAGGGCTCCTGGACTGCGAGAGGGCACAGGCCAAGCTAAGGGACCCCCTCGAGTGCACCAATTTCATGCACCAGGCCTCTAGTCTAATATAAGATATTAATGCAAACTTCATTTCTAGAATGCCTTTTTTTTCCAGAAGAAATGGAAACAGTAAAAGCACTATAATATTTCTGAACATTCCTGGGACTATTCCTGCCTCTAGAAAAGACTCCTGTCAAACTCATGAAGTATTTGTTTCTTAACAGCACTTTCAATGCTTGGCTCCGTCTCTGTCCATGATCACTGCTTTCCAGGCCTCCAGGAAATGTGCTAACTAAATCAAAGAGCTTTTCTAATAGCAACAGCCACATGAATTCTTTTCATGAAAAACTATTTGCTCAGGATGAACTTTTCCCCAAACCAAATCAAGGTCCTATGCTTACTTGATTTGGAAGATCTCACTGTGGAGTCTAGAATCATAAGTTCAAGCTATCCCTCCATCAAAACAAGTCTTATCACCTCCCTAGGTCTAGTTCAGTGATGGCGAATCTTTTGAGCTCAGCGTGCCAGCATTTTGAAAAACCCTAACTTAACTCTGGTGCCGTGTCACATATAGAAATTTTTTTATATTTGCAACCATAGTAAAACAAAGACTTATATTTTTGATATTTATTTTATATATTTAAATGCCATTTAACAAAGAAAAATCAACCAAAAAAATGAGTTCGCGTGTCACCTCTGACACGTGTGTCCTAAGTTCGCCATCACTGGTCTAATTTCTCACCTACTGGATGTCTGTGGGATCTCTCCTAGTTCTCGTGTTCTAAGAGCTTATGAATTATAATCAGCTTATACCAATATCAAGGAGATATCAGTCTATAAAAAGATGCTGAAGTTAGTCAAGTAAATCTAAATCAGTGATGGCGAACCTATGACACGAGTGTCAGAGGTGACACGCGAACTCATTTTTTTGGTTGATTTTTCTTTGTTAAATGGCATTGAAATATATAAAATAAATATCAAAAATATAAGTCTTTGTTTTACTATGGTTTCAAATATCAAAAAATGTCTATATGTGACACGGCACCAGAGTTAAGTTAGGGTTTTTCAAAATGCTGACACGCTGAGCTCAAAAGGTTCCCCATCACTGATCTAAATCTTCCCCTAAGTAGGAGAATATTGACTACATTTAAGACCTCCGAAAATATTTAGGTAAGTAAAATAGAAGACAGTTAATTAATTCTTTACTATAACCAAATAGTCCTTTGAATTAAAAGTCACAACAGGGTCTATCTTCCTTAAAGGAAAGAATTGCCTTTCAGAGACAGTATGACGAAGACCGACCAGTTTCTGTTGTACTTCCAAGTTTTTTCAGGTGATGGCACAGATTAAACAGTCTGAACAGAGCAGGTCTGAAAACAGGTGAATAACTCCTACCTGCCATGGGATATATCCACACCATTGTTTCTTCTCAGCCTTACTTCTAGTGCATCGGAATAACAATCTAATGTAGTATAAAACACAAATAATCAAGGATGTGAAAATCCATTAAAACACATGTGAAAGCAAATACTGATTTCACTATAAGAAGAATGTAATGTCTGTAGCATATTAATTATTTTCCAGGACACAGGTTATAAACAACAAGGATGAAGAAACCAGCTAGAGGAAGGACAGACCTCTTCAATTCAGTCTCTTTCATCAGAAAGCAAATCCTCCCTTCTTCCTAAAGGCTGGTTGTCCAACCCAGCATCACACTGTCAGGCAGGCTGGGAGGATTCGAATCTCAGCCCTACCACATAACTAGCTCTGAAAATGAAGACACCATATTTTACTGGCCCCTGTGGCAGTTTACTTTCCTATAAAATGGTAAAAAGTAATAATAATCTATAATAATAAAAGCATAATATGCAAATCAACCAAACGGCTGTCTGGACGTCCTTACGGACAACCTTCCAGATGAAGCCGGGGCTGCAGCCTCAGGATCGAGGCAGCCACCACGGCTGTGAAGACCTACTCTTGCATGAATTTTGCTCATCGGGCCTCTAATAAATAAGTACCTACCTCATTTGGTCACTGTGAAGATAACAGAGTCAGATCAAAGTCTGACCCATATTAAGAACTTAATAACTGCAGTCATTACTCCACTCCTGCAGCCACAGGGGCTTATTCCTATATCCAGACCTCTGCTTACAGCCTGGAACACTCCCTTGTCCTTATCTCTACCCAAATTTTAAAAGTCATTCAAGGCCAAGTTCAAGTCTAAATTCCTCCACTTTCTAAGTAATCTTGATTAGCAATAATCCCTTACTGTAGGTCTTAAAGTCACAGAAGCACCTGGCATTTGAACACATCCAATTTGGCATTCTAACGTGTGCAGATAGGACTGCTCAATGACCTTCCTATGTCTAGTTCTTACCCAGTTTTGTCATAGGGCACTTAGGAATATGGGTTCACTGCTTTTACACCAAGTTAAACAAAAATGGAAATGTAAAAAATGAAACTATAAATATCCTAAGGAAAAAAAACCACAGATAAATATCTTTGTAATCCTAAAGTGAAGGCTTTTCTTGGCATGACTACTAGTATAAGAACCTACAGTTGAGAGACAAAGAATTCAGAATTTCGGCTACATAAGTTTTAAACTTCCATATAGTAAAAATACTATAAGCAAATTCTAAGACAAAAAGCAAGCTGGGAAAAGTAATTGCTACACATATTACAAAGGGCTGATATCCTTTACATACAAGGATTACTCCTATTGTACAACACAGTGAACGATACTCCATAACACCTACTAGGTACTGGCTTTACTGACGTGGGTTCTTTAAGGGTTGTTGGGGCCTGACGTCCTTCTGGCCCATGCCCTAATGCCTCTTTGTCAGAGCCTAGGTAATCTTCATTGGCCAGATAATCTGCATGCCAATTTTACCCAAAAAGTAACCACTCAAGGAATTTTCTAGACATACCAAGATTCAAGTGTTATTAAAAATAAAATATTTTGAGCATCCTACTAAAACCAGTTTCTTAAAGAACTAACTTGTATTATTATTTATAGGCAAAAGAGTATTATTATTTCCACCCATTTTGATCCCATATCCTTGAGAATAAAAAGTAAAAGGGCTGGGGGCAGGGAGAGAAAAAAAGAGAACATGAACTCAGGAGCTCAATGACAATGTCCCACATTTGTAAATCAAGGTGTGCCGCTTTTATGTGGTAAACACTCGTGTCAAGGCAAGAGTTCTTCCCACGGGTTCTACTGAATGACTAGCATAGCTTCCTTCATTGCCCAACAGAGGGCCGTGGCTGAAGGACCAGTCAAATGCTGGTGAGTGGGACCATCTGGTGTTTAAATTGGAGAACTGCACACAAATGCAGCTGCACTCCAAGGTGTATAGAAGGGGCATGACTTGGCTGCACCTGTCTCCTGTTCAGGTTAAGCTTTACTCATAATGGTATTAATTTGGGGAAATAAAGTACCTAAGTTCTTGAAAAGAAAAGCCAGTTTGGGGGAAGGAGGGGCTGTATTCCCTGAGGTCATTCTCAAGAGTAAACTATAGGAGTTCTGGCTAAAGGTATTATTGTCTGCAAAGGACATCATCATCCATGGGCTTGTCTACTTCCGTTTATATTTCCCGCCTGCACCACACAGCTGGATGCATGTTTTTTGTTGTGGTTGTATGCTGCAGAACTTTATTTTCTTCATCCTAAAACAACCTTTTTAAAGCTCTAGTAAATACCTCCTAGTAATAGTGCTTTGGGTTTGGGCTAAAAGAATTACATTAAGCCTACTTTTTTTGCCCTATTTTAAAACAATGATCACCTCTCAGCTTCACCTACCTAGTATGAAGAATATTAATGATAAGTTCTCAAAATTCTATGTTTAGCTTAAACCTCTCTTCAAAGCTGCACACTCACTCTTTTAGCTGGTTTCACATTACACAAGACATGATTAATCCAAAGCTCTCTACGTGATCACATCCCAACCCTTTCTTCCTGTCTTGCTTAATGGTATACTCATCACCCATAAACCCCAACTCAGCAACCATGTATTGAGCACTGACAATAACCTGAACACCAGACTAAATGCATCTCACATAGTCCCACTGTGTCCTCACAACCCAGGAAAGTCGCCCAGGGCTGCTACCATGATCACTATTCCTGATGAGAAAGAAGGGAAGAGGCATGCTTCAATGCCCTACCGGAAAGTTCGTCTTATCAATTCTCTTTCAGCAAGTTTCCTGCAATCTAAGTGTATCCAATTCCACTGCCACTGCCTCAATCCAAGCCCATTTTTCTCACTAGGTTTGAATACCAGCAATGTAACTTATAACCATGGGAACGTGGATTCCATTCTAACCTCTCTACATTTCTCCTTATCTGTCTATAAAACAGGGGTATTGAAACTTATCGCAGCAGAATCTATGACAGTAAGAGATAATGAATATGCTATGTAGCAATTATTTCAGTTGTCCGATTGCCTCCACTATCTTCACTTTCTAATCTATCCTCCATAGTTCTTCTTTAATGCAAATTGGATAAAAAATTATTCAGTGGTTTCCTATCACCTAGAACAGTGTTTCTGCATGATAGAGCCCCCAGTAGTTTGCAAATGGTTTCATGTACTAGATTCTAGTAACTAGAAGCATACTAGCCCCACTATATCAGCGAAAACAATCGAAATGTGAAATTTTTAAAAATTCCATTTACCATAAACATTGAGGACTAAAATTAGCAAAAAGGGTACAGAACTCCATAATGAAAACTATTCAACAATACTAAGAAGAAATTTTAAAGTCATAAATAAATAGGCCATGCTCATGGATTGGAAGATCAATATTATTGTCAGTTCTCCCGCAAATGATCCATATAGATTCAGTGCAATCCCAACAGTGCTTCCTGAGGAAATTTTAAAAGTTGATTCTATATTGTATATGGAAATGCAAAGGACCCAGAATAGCCAGTCTTGAAAAATAAAGTTGGAAGACACACACTATCTTACCTGATTGTGTAAGGATAGACTAAGGCAGCAGTGGAACAAATTAGTAAGTCCAGAAATAGTCCACAAATGATCAACTAATTTTTTAAAAAAATATTTTAAAATATATTTTTATTGATTTCAGAGAGGAAGGGAGAGGGAGAAAGAGATAGAAACATCAATGATGAGAGAGAATCATTGATTGGCTGCCTCGTGCACACCCCCTCCTGGGGATCAAGCCCACAACTGAGCATGTGCCCCTGACCAGAATCGAATCCGGGACCCTTCAATCCACAGGCCGATGCTCTATCCACTGAGCCAAACCAGCTAGGGCTCAACTGATTTTTTTTTTGTAATATATATTTTATTGATTGTTCACAGAGAGGAAGGGAGAGGGATAGAGAGTTAGAAACATCGATGAGAGAGAAACATCGATCAGCTGCCTCCTGCACACCCCCCCACCGGGGATGTGCCCGCAACCAAGGTACATGCCCTTGACTGGAATCGAACCCGGGACCCTTCATTCCGCAGGCCGACGCTCTATCCACTGAGCCAAACCGGTTAGGGCTCAACTGATTTTTTTAATAAGCATTTCCATGGAGAAAAGAATGTCTTCAAAAAACAGTGCAGAAACAATTGCATAGCATTCATTCGATATTACATGGAAAAATAAATAAACTTCTACTCCTATCTCATAAGATATCCAAAATTAATTTGAGGTCAACCATAGACTAGACAAACAAATAAACAAAGCCATAAGCAAAACTATAAAACTTCTACAAGAAACCACTGGAGAAATTTATGATCTTGGGTAGGCAAAGATTTCTTAGAGAGAAGACAAAAAGCACAAGCCATTAAAATATAATAAACTGAACTTTATAAAAATGAAAAAGTTCTGCTTTTCAAAAGACAGTTAAGAAAATGAAAACCACAAGCAGAAGAATATATTCAGAATGTGTATATCTGCCAAAGGACTTGTATAGAGAATATATAAAGAACTCCAACTCAATAATAAAAGACAGCACAATATTTAAAAGACAAAAATCTCCAGTTTGGTTCAGTGGATAGAGCATCGGCCTGCGGACTGAAAGGTCCCGTGTCATATTGAATAATTCCATTTATGTAATATTTTTGAAATGGAGATCAGATTCATGGCTTCCAGGAGTGAGGGGGGAGCAGGAGTGAAGTGGGTATGGTTATATAAGGGCAATAGGAAGGTTCCTGTGGTGATTGAACGGTTCAATATTTTGACTGTCATGGTGAATACACAAAACTACATATGATAAAACTGTATAGAACTAAATGTATAAGTATACAAATTAGTATAAGTAAAGCTATCTTTACAAATAAGATCAATGAATTTTATCAATATCAATATTCTAGTTGTGATATTATACTAAATTTTGCAAAATGTTACCATTAGGTAAAGTCTACAGGGATCTCTCTGTATTGTCATAACTGCAAGTGAATCTACAATTATCTCAATAAAAATTTCAATTTAAAAAAATGGGCAAAAAATTTAAACAGATATTTCATCAAAGATACACAGACGGCAAATGAGCACATGAAACAAACTGTGGAATTCATAAAATAGAATTCAACTCGGCAATAATAATGAATGAATTACTGATACACACAACCAGATGGAGAATTTCACAGATACTGTTACATAAAAGTCAAACAAAAAAAAGAATGTATATATTATGAATCAAAATAGTGGTTGCCTATAGTGGATGAGGAGATTAACTAGAAGTAGGTCCAAGAGCACTTAATTAGGCAATAGAAATATTCTATATTTTGACTGGGGTTTTGGTCATAAGGATGGGTATATACTTCTCTCAAAACTCAACCTTGCTGAAACCGGTTTGGCTCAGTGGATAGAGCATCGGCCTGCGGACTGAAAGGTCCCAGGTTTGATTCCAGTCAAGGGCATGTACTTGGGTTGCGGGCACATCCCCAGTAGGAGATGTGCAGGAGGCAGCGATGTTTCTCTCTCATCGATGTTTCTAACTCTATCTCTCTCCCTTCCTCTCTGTAAAAAATCAATAAAATATATGTAAAAAAAACAAAACTCAACCAGTTGAAAACTTAAGATCTGTGCATCTTATTGAATATATAGCTCAATTAAGAAAAATAGTAAAACAGGCAGTATTCAGGTATGTAAAAATTGTGAAGATGGCCCTTGAATGCCTCTATTTTGCAGGAAGGGGTTTGGGGGAAATCAATCTAGAATATATAAATTCCAAACTGCACAGAATACTATATAATAAAAGGCTAATATGCAAATTGTCCCCTTGGGAGTTCAACTGCTCACTATGACGTGCACTGACCACCAGGGGGCGGCACAGAGCGAAGGAAGGCCCTGGCCTGCAGCCAGCCAGGCCTAGGGACCCTACTCGTGCACGAATTTCGTGCACCAGGCCTCTGGTATCATATAAAGACCATCACACCTGGCCCCTGCCTTCCTGGCCAGTCTTATCTTCTGAAGTCTCTACTCAAACATGTGCTAAACTATTACTGAACCAAATGCATGTAATTCTGTTACTTCGTGCCTCTGTTCCCTAATGTAGAGTATTAATCAGTTAAATATGACCCCTCTCTTGCTCCTTGTGAATTCCTACTTATCTTTCAAATCTCATGAGAAATATCATCTGACATCTAAATAGACTTTCCTGCCCTTCTGAGTTCTCATAAAAAGGGCAACTAACATTCACAGAGTACTTAACATATGTTAGACATTTTTACACATTACCTCATTCTATTACCAGAATGAGAAAGTTGACAAGTTAATGACCATTGGAGCAGTTTAATCCTGAAATTTTGCTCAGCAGTGAGGGAGTGACAGCTCAGACAATATTCAATACATGCAAAAATACTGCTATGTTGTTGTTTTTTTAAATAACGAGTATTAAAGAATCCTAGGAAAACATACCTGGCTCTAACTCTTCCAGGCAAGAAAAAAAGAAAAGCAAATGTACTTAGATGCTCCTTTTGGACACTTACCTATATTCTTTCGTGCCCTGGGGTGGCAGTAAGCCCTGAAGTTCTACCACAAATCCCTCGTGCAATAAACAATGAGAAACAGGAAGGCTAGAGGGGGAAAAAATTGAAAGTTTTAGAAGGCAAAGAACAGAAGCTAACATCCTACAATTAAATCCAAACTGTAAGAGTCCATGCATGACCTCACTGAGCTTGTAAATCCCAGACATTTCATGTGTACGCACACTCCCCTGGGGAAAGCTTCCACAGCTTTCATCTTTCCCACCCCCCAAATAATGCATGACAATAATATCTTTTTCCTGATGACTCAAAAGTTTTAAAATATACTGTGTTATGTGACCTTTACATTATAAAACCCCAGGAATGCCTGAAGTACCTAGTATAGCAACACACCCTAATTTGTTCATGCTTGGCATAAACTTAACCCCTCCTCCAACTTATGAGAAAATTTGACATTTGAGAGTAAATTGGTTTAAATGAAGAAATTTACTTTTCTATGTCCTGCAACACTTTTTATTTTGCTTATATTCTGGATACCAGACATATTCCAAATAGATCAATTTGATCAAATTACTGTCTTCAAGTCATTTGTACTAGAGAGGCCTGATGCACGAAATCTGTGCAAGAGTAGGCCTTCCTGCCCCCGGCTGCCGGCACCAGCTTCCCTCTTCCCTCTGGCACCAGGGACCCAGGCTTCCCTCGCAGCCTCGGCTTCCTCTGGAAGGATGTCTGGTCTAATTAGCATCTTACGCTTTTATTATTATAGATTAGTTTGTATAGCAGTACGTTTGTATAAATGGCAGTCTATATAAGGGTATGTTCCTTTTCATGTAAAACCAAGTCTTATGCTACCATTGATGCTTAATTCCTACTACAGCAGGTCCTCGGGTTATGTCGGAGATCCATTCCTACAGCGCAACATAAAGGCGATTTTCGCTGTAAGTCGGAACCCACCTACGTCACTCACATGGAGCACAGACACAGCAGTAATGAAGTGAAACAGTAAAAAAATTTTAAAAGAAAGATAACAATCCCTGACCTTTACTTGTGGTAAATAAATAATAAAAAACATAAAGCACATATGTACATACGTCAAAATGACGGAACGCTTTTTTTCTTAAATAAATGGGAGATGGCAACGTAACCACGAAACGACGTACGTCAAGTCCAACGTAACCCGAGGACTGCCTGTAATATGAACATGCTTTCATGTTTCACGAAACTTGAGCTAGATACAGAACCTAAGAAGCTCAGTATAGAAACTAGAAATAAACAGCAAACCCTAACATAATACGCTGTTGATAGCTTATTTTTGGTTGGTTCCTTCTATCTCAAGATTTGACAGTTTTACTCAAAATCATTTTGTATTTAATTAAAGTGGACCCTAGTAATTTCTTTCAATTAAAAACCTTAGTAGAGGGCTAAAAGGATATTTTCTCGGAAAAGTTAACATTACATGTTGAAAAAATACTTTATTTTCTAGTTGATATCCATTATGTGCTTTACATGGAATAGAGAAAAGTTATTTTTCTTTACCAAGTTCAGTAGAGAGAAGGAAAAAATGTTTAATGATGTGATCGTTTTCAAGTTCTCTAGAGACTGTGGACAGCTGGCACTACAAAACACGAACACTCTGAGAACAGTATTAACTTTTCTCACTTTAAAAAAAAGATACTTAATATTGCTGGGTCTCAGCTTCCCATTTTGTAAAACTATAAAGTGCTGAAATCAGCTACCTGGTTTTCTTTGGGCATTAACCCCTAAAGTAACTTGCTTCTTTGGGTTATCATTATCACCACTTAAATGCAGAGAATCCTGTTTTTAGATGGGGCCATCGGGGTGTTTTGACCTCCAACACTTAAAAACCAGTTCAGCCTAAAACTAATTCAAAACAAGGCCCAACTATTTCCTACTATGCCTGTAGGTCCTCAGTTACAGGGGGCGGAGGAGGGGAATGTCCAGGTTGCGTAGGCCCGACAAATCAATAGAAACCCAGAGCTGGAAAGCATCCCCCATTATACGGCTCTTGGGGACCCAGAGAGGGTGAGCAACCAGGCTCGGGTCACACAGCAAGCAGGAGCGGAGCGTCTCCCCAGCACCCGCTGCGGTCCTGGGATTACCAACTACTTCAAGGGCCCTGGCTCCGCAGACCAGGGGCCCCGGGAGGCCCCGCGAGGTCACGGGGAGTCGGGCCCAGCTCGGGACCTACTCGGTGGGCTGCACGAAGTCGCAAGCGTCCGCCCGGCACACGTAGAAGCTCTTCCCTTTATTCGGGCCATCGCGAACGCCGGTCTTCAGGAAGCAGGGAGTCCCTGAGGAGAGAAGGTCGACAACAATTACGCCAAGACAGGTGGAGCACCCTGGGGGGGCCCTGGGACCCTGGCCCCTCACCATGCTGCGGACACCTAACTAATTCCATCGCGTTCTTTTCCGGGCCTCTCCCACCAAGTCCCGCCCCAACACCTGCTTCCGCTTTTCAGTCGGTCCTCCAGAACCAATCATCAGTCTTAAGCCCTCCCATAATTCACCGCCGTGGCATTAACCCCACCCTCTAGCTATTACCAGCCAATCATACTGGAGGTTCGCTCACCTCCAACCAATCATAGCTACACTAAGACTTGGCGCGCGCAGAAATCAAATCTGAGGCTGAGGCGTGAGGGCGGGGCATTTGGCTGCGGGGCGTGGCTAAGGCTGGAGGGTGGTTTAGACAGGAGGTGGGCGGGGAGAGGGGGGCTTCGCTTGGCAGGAACTCGGGGAGCTACGGGCTGGACTAAGGCTGGGGCGACTCGGGTTTCTACTTAAGACCCTCTAGGGGGCGGCCCTAGAGGAAACACGGATTTACAAACCGCAGGGAGGAACGCTGCACAGAAGGCTCGCTCCGCCCGGTGGCCGAGAACGCCGCGAGCTGCCCCGGTCTCCCCGGGCCGGGGCCTGGCGCTCGGGGGCGCTCTGGCGCTGTGCTCGGTCACGGTCACTGGGGAGGACAGGCCTGGAGGAGCGGCCCCCGCAGGAGGAGCCGTAGAACTTGTGGTGCTGGAGCGGCGGGGGCAAGAGGGGGTGCGGGTGAGAGGTGATGGGGGCGTCCCTTAAAGCTGCGTGGTGAACTGACAGGTCTGCACCGGACAGGCATAACGGACCCCACAACAGTCTTTTAAATTTGTGTAGCGCTTTGGACCCCACAGAGTGCCTACGCACGCATGTCTCTCTACTCCACAACCTGGAGAGATGGGCAGCATTTTATGGAGGACCCCCGAGACTCAGAGGGGTTAAAGCGACTCCCCCCAGGTCATAGAAGCAGCGAATTACCGACAGGTGCCCAGGGGACCGCGCAGCTGCCTCCCGTGTGTGTACAGATACAGGGGTCCTCAAACTACGGCCCGCGGGCCACATGCAAATACAAATAATGTATTTGTTCCCGTTTTGTTTTTTTACTTCAAAATAAGATATGTGCAGTGTGCATAGGAATTTGTTCATAGTTTTTTTTTAAACTATAGTCCGGCCCTCCAACGGTCTGAGGGACAGTGAACTGGCCCCCTGTTTAAAAAGTTTGAGGACCCCTGGTACAGAATGTTCTCTAGACGCTGGTAGTGTAGGGGTGGAGGGGAACTTTGTCAAACTTTTTTCTACTAGTATGCTCTGTTAATATTAAAAATTGAGGGTGAAATTAAAGGAAAGGGGACTGTATTTGAAATCGCAATCCAAGTTATCCATTAAAAAGGGAGGAATAGCCTAGCCGGTTTGGCTCAGTGGATAGAGCCTCAGCCTGCTGACTGAAGAGTTCCGGGTTTGATTCCAGTCAAGGGCACATGCTCAGGAGCGGGCTGAATCCAAGTAGGTGGCATGCAAGAGGCATCCGATGGATGATTCTCTCATCATTGATGTTTCTGTCTCTCCCTCTCCTTTCCTCTCTGAAATATATATATATGGAGGAATAGAGCCCTAGCTGGTTTGGCTCAGCAGATAGAGCATCAGCCTCCAGACTGAAGGGTCTCAGTTGGATTCCTGGTCAGGGCACATGTCTGATTGTGGGCTCAAACCCAGTAGGGGGTGTGCAGGAGGCAGCAATCAATGATTCTCAGCACTGATGTTCCTATCTCTCCTCTCCTTTCCTGTCCGAAATCAATAAAAATATATTTTTTTAAAAAGAAAAAAAATGATTTTAAAAATGGAGGAATAGAAATCAGACTTATTGCAATAGAGATGGTTTCGTATTACAGCTATTGAGGGCCATATGGCCAGACATATGGTGTGGCATGTGCTGCTGTACTTAGTGGGGACAGCAGGACAGAAAAGCTGCAATATCTAGGAAGCCTGGGCTATATGATAAATGTAAATGCCACGGGGGTCTGGAAGAGGGAAGGCAAACGTCAGGTATCATTTATTAGTTAAACAAGTACATATTAAATAGCTTTTTGTGTGTCCGGTGTGGACTGGGCACTTCAGAAATAATAGAATTTATTTATTCATACACACAAAGTTTCTAACAACTAAACAGAAAAGGCTTACTCAATATTTGGTAGAGACTGAACACTTAAATAATCATCTAAAATAGTATTTAAATGTGAAGATGAGTGGGATTAGCAGTAAACTCTGTAGGGCTAGATAAAGATGTTCCTGGAACCTAAGTGGAGTTAGTTTATATATAACTACCCCTCTGAAATGCCTATAGATAAATTTAGAGATAAGACAAAGCAAAAACAAATAGAGGCATTTTCATTATTCCCAGATTATAATTCTTGCACTGAGACATTTTTAGGTACATACATTTAATAGACTCTGTATTGGGAGAAGCAGGCCACAAACACTGGGTTTGCAGGAAGAGGGGCATAGTAATTTAATTAGTTTTTGAATAATATCCTTTTGAAACAAGACAAAATCAGGGCCTCCCTAAATATTCCATTCAGGAAGAAGCTCTTCCTCTGTAAGTATCCCAGCCAATATCTCAAGTCCAACCCCATGAAAGTGTGCACAGCTAGATCACAGAAAGGGGGAATATTTCTTCCATAAATATGTGATATGCTAGACATCTGTAATAATGTCAACAATAAAAATAAAGGAAAAAATGTTTAGGCTCTGGACAGTTTATCCTACCTAATCATATTCATAAGAGTGAAAAAACAAGTTTGTCACTGGGTGAAGGGTGGCCATGATATCAGCATAAACTATAATGAATTGTACAATATACACTTTTCAATATATACACGTACAGTAGGGTATGTGCATTAACTCTGACTCTTTATTCACATTTTTAACTTATGTCCTGAAATAGCTTGCAGACCTGTGGAGAAACCATTGAAGAATGTGCTTTACAGACCTCTATTTTGAGTCAAATTGAGATCTTGATTTGGTTTTTCTTTAGAGATTCATTTCCTCAAAAGGAATGCCTAGGCTAGGTCCTAGAGCTAGATGGCTTAAATACACCGGTTAATGGTCCAATAAATTCTTTCCATTCCGGGGCTAGTCAAACACAAAGTATGTGATGGGTTTGCTCCCAAACTGGATTGTGGTAATGGCTGCACAACTATAGAAATTTATTAAGACTCTGAAGTGCATACTTTAGGTGAATTCTGTGGTATCTAAGTTATCCCTCAAATAGAAGCTGTACAAAACAAAGAAACAAAAGATATAATGTATAAGCAATGTCAGGACGTCAGCATGGAAAACAAGAGCTAAGGTTAATTATCTAAGCTATTTTGACATCTTAAGGAAATAAGAAGAAGTAAAATAGTACAAACTGTTCCATTTCAGACAATGTAGCTCCTTAAGCAGACTTGTTCTCCAATGTGTGAAATGAAATCCAGAGTGGTTTAAACACTCATTGTTGTTTGTAGGGAAATAGAAGGAACGTATTTTCTCTAGTCAGTGTTGTGCTGGCTGGCATATATAAACATGTCAGACATCTAGAAGATAACAGTGGTAAGAGGCTCAGCTAGAACAGCCATCCCTTGACATCTTGGCACTATCCATATGATCTATAATAATAAAAGGGTGATATGCTAATTAGAACGGATGTCCTTCAGGATGAAGCTGTGGCTGGAGGGATGCCTGGATCCCGGGTGCTAGAGGGAAGCCAGTTCCAGCAGCCGGGAGAAGGAAGGCCTACTCTTGCACAAATTTTGTGCATTGGGCCTCTAGTTTAAAAATAATCAGCAAAGCCAGGTTTCAAGTTATTTGTAAAATTCCAACTTCTATGCAACCTTATTTTAAAATTAAATTATTCAATTGTGTTTTCCAATTAATTGGTAAACCAAAATATATTTAGTTTTCTGAATGTATATCCCTGTGGCTTTTGCTCATTGTTTTGGGATGGGGTGGGAGGGGGTCACAGTTATGACACAAATTAATAGGGAAACATCACTGGAGCCTACTTTTTTAAAATCCTCCCTCGAGCATATGTTTTTATTGATTTGAGGGAGAGAGGAAAGGAGAGAGAGAAAAAACATGGATGTGAGAGAGAAACATTGATCAGTTGCCTCTTGTAAGCGCCCTGACCAGGGATCGAACCTGCAACCTAGGTATGTGCCCTGACCAGAAATTGAACCCGAGACTTTTAGATGTACAGGACAAAGCTCCCACCAACTGAGCCACACTGGCCAGAGCTAGCCTAACCTTTTCTGAGGTGTATGCTAGGTGCTTTTACATGCATTCTTAGTTCTCATAACTACCCTGCAAGTGGGCATTCTTTTATCCCCATTTTAAAGCATAAGATTTCAAAGTTTAGAGTCCTTAAGAGCTTGCCCCAAGGCCCTGCTCCTAACCACTGCCTTAAGAGCCTCTCCTTGGACTTTGGAATCAAATTAATCTTCTCCCAGCTCAAAGTCACAAAGCTGACACCAGCAGATGGGGACTGGAAGTCATTTTTCGAGATTCCCAATCCAGTTCTTGACACTGTGGTATTTTTGTGAAGCATAAATTATTCAGTGATTCACGCAAATATCTCACCAACCCCATAGCCAAGCATTCAGATATTTGTGGTATACAGACATGGCTTAACAAATCCAAGAGGGGAAAAAAAACAAACCGGGTCCTGCCATTTTCTAAATGATCACTAGGTGGCAGCATATTAACATAAAAACCAAATGGAAGGCCCTCCTCTTCTGAGGTTCTATTCTTTTTGCTTAACAATAGGTAATGCTAATTCAATTTCATTTCATTGTGTGCCTTTCAAAAAACGACCATTTTCAATTCGTCCTTTAACACAGGCACAGTCAGGTTGCCATTATAGTAGGAACGACTCTGGTTATAATTTGAAAACACAGGAGACTTTACACATTCTTTAGTCGTACCAATATTTTGTATGAGTTTCAGTGGTGTTAAAATTGTATCCCTAATAACAGTCTCAGGACAAGGCAACCACCGATCTGCTTTCTGTCTTTAGAAATTTGCCATTAAACATTTTTAAGCATTTCATATAAATGAATTCGCAGAATATGTAGTCTATTGCCTCGTATTCTTTCACTTAGCATCATGCTTTTGAGGTTCATCATGTTATATAGCATGTATCTGTACTTCACTCCTTTTTATTGCTAAACAGTATTCCATGATATTCATTCACCAGTTGATGGATATTTGGGTTGATTTCCCTCTGGGGTTATTAGGAATAATGTTATGAACATTAATACACACTTCTTTATATGGGCATTTGTTTTCATTCCTCTTGGGTGTGGTTTTAATTTCTAAAACACGCATGTATTGCTGTCATATTTTTTAAAAAATGTACTGACCACTCTATATAAGCAATTTAAAGCTGCAAACATGTAATGCTAGTTACTAATTTTTATCAAGCGTGCAATCAACCAAAATCACATATTTCTTTTTTCACACGTGAACTCAAATCTCCCTCACCTGGTGCATCGAATTGCCTGAACTTAACTAGGGATTCTATCTTTCATCTCATTAGTTCTGACCCATCATTCTAACCTGTCCACTCCCGTCAGCTGGCTTATTAGTGCCATCTCCTGACTCTGTGTCAACTGAACACTTGACAAGCTGCTCCCTTTGCCTTCAAGTTGTCAGCAAAAATGCTCAACAGGCACTTGAGCACAACCTGGAGAGATCTCCAGGTAAACATGACGCTTAGTTGTCATGCTTTGGGTACGGTCATTTAGTCAGGCACGGAGTCCCATAAATGCTGCTTGTTCCTTCTGGTCCAAGCACCTCACTGCAGATCCTGCATGCTCTATATAGCTGGCGCTTGATTAACCAGCCTCCAAAGTATAGCAGAAAAGGAAGTGAGGTTAATCTGGGTGATTTTTTTCTTGGTAAACAGGACACAACACAGACTAGAAGCCACAAGGGGATGTGGCTCTTCAGGACAATGGCTGTCACCTTACACTCATTCAGTTGCAACATCTCCTGTCCTGTCAATTTGCCTCACAACACCTGTCACTTCTCACTTCTCCGCTAACCAGCCGCCTCCTTCCTCTCCCTCTTGGTCCTCTCTCAAGGTCTGCATGCATCTGAATGAAGGCTAAGTGAGGGATTTGCTTCAGTCCAACAATGAGAAGAGGAAGAGTTAATAACTCTTTTGATGAAGATCTGAGGCAGCCTTCCTGGGCAGCTCAGGGCAGCCCCTTCAAAAGGTCTAGCTCTTCCTAGCTCTTCAGTTCCTTTTTAGTACTTTCTCACGTTCCCTTTCCTGGACTGAACTTCCACCTTACTCAAAAGCAGAAACTGACAGACCAGCCCGGCCGGCGTGCCTCAGTGGTTGAACGTCTACCTATGAACCAGGAGATCATGATTTGACTCCCGGTCAGGGCACCTGCCTGAGCTGCAGACTTGATCCCCAGTGGGGGATATGCAGGAGGCAGCCGATCAATGATTCTCTCTCATCATTGATGTTTCTATCTCTCTCTTCCTCTCTGAAATCAATAAAAATATATTTAAAAAAAAGAAAAAGGAAAGAAACCGACAGACCTAAAGTGTTTCTCCTACTGTCCCAGAGAGCAAAGCCTTGCCCCAGTGCTATGGCGCTTGCTGCCTCTCCTGGTGTCTGAAGGGCTTCTTCCTGTGGGCAGGCAGTCTTCCTCCTTCAGAAGTTGCCTGGTGCAGAGCGGGGAGGGGAGGATGGATCAGAGGCCCATCTGCTCCCAAGGGCAGAGCTTGGGTGGGGCAGGGGGTGTGAGGTTCTTCTTTCTGTGGTTTGTTGGCTTTTATTTCTGCTTTCTCACTCTTATGTGCTAATTGCTCATTCCTTTTCCCCAATTCCTCTTTTTCACCTGCTTCCCCCATAACACCTCCCTCCAACCCTCAATACTTCTTTGGTCCAGAGGAGACAAAAACAGCATTTTGTGGTGGTTGTGGAGGACGCATGGCCCAGCTTCGTTGTGTTCCCACCCAGAACTCCGCATGTGTTTAAGCGATCCCTTTTCCTCCTTCTTCAACTTTTCTCATGATGACACCATTCCTGCCACTTTAGTAGTCACCCATTTCTTATGGAAGAGCTGAAGCATGGCTAAGTAGGAGGAGAGCGGGGCGGGGGGGGGGGGGAATTCTGCTCATTCGAATGGTTTTTCTTTTAACTTGTGTGCCCTCCCCAAGTGCCATGGACTGACTTAATTTTGTTCCTCCAAATTCATATGTTGAAGCTTTGCTGGCCAATGTGGTAGTATTTGGAGATGGGGCCTTTGGGAGATAATTAGGTTTAGATGAGGTCACGGGGGTCTCTCTCTCTGTCATGTGAGGACGCATTGAGGAGTTGGCAGTGTATAAGTTGGGAGGAGGGCCCTCGTCAGTCAGTTGGCATCTTGATCTGGGACTTCCCAGCCTCCAGAACCGTGAGAAAATAAGTTCCTGCTGTTTAAGCCACCCAGTCTATGGCATTTTGTCACAGCAGTCTGAGCAGACGAATGCAAATTCCCAAGCTAATTATTTGCACCCAAATCTACATGTAAATTGAATTAGCTAATTAATACAGGTATAAAGAACCTCAGGATAGGAGTCTCTAGTGACTTCATTTCCCATTAATTCCCATATATTCACTTGGAACTCCTGGATTAAACTATCTTGACTCCTCATTTAACTGTAAAGCGCTCAGACAATTTTATCCAAATATTCCTCTGTCCACACCGCCTTGATAGCCTGACTCTTTCTGAAACTTTACACTTCTCTTTCTCTAAATTAGCCTTTTGGGCTGAGGACCCAAGCAAGGATCCCATTTTGTGGCAAAACCCATGCTTGCATTTCATTCTCTTGCCCTGTTCTCTCCACTATTGTGTTAAGAGTTAGGTAGTAAAGTAAGGCTGTCTGGTTTCCTTTTCAGGAGTAGAGAGGATTCAAATGGCCAGCTTGTCATTGATGTCAATAATGATGATGATCTCTAACATTTATGACTTCTCCTTCACATGAATATCTCATATAATCCTTATAACAAATCCTACGAAGTAATGGGTATTATTCTCATTTTATGGAGGAGGGAATCGAGGCCAAGAGAAATTAACTGCTAAAGACTACACAACCGGTGAGTGATATCAGGATTTGAACCTTGGAGTCTAAGTCCAGAGTTCACATTCCTGACTATTGAGTTATCGAAGCACTCATTGGGCACATCATTTAAAAGGAGCAAAGCCGTAACCGGTTTGGCTCAGTGGATAGAGCATCGGCCTGCAGACTGAAAGGTCCCGGGTTCGATTCCGGTCAAGGGCACATCTCCAGTAGGAAGTGTGCAGGAGGCAGCTGATCGATGTTTCTCTCTCATCAATGTTTCTAACTATCTCTCTCCCTTCCTCTCTTTAAAAAATCAATAAAAAATATATTTAAAAAAATAAAAATAAAATAAAATAAAAGGAGCAAAAAGTCAAAGTGGAAGATCCTAAGACAGTGATGGCGAACCTTTTGAGCTCAGCGTGTCAGCATTTTGAAAAACCCTAACTTAACTCTGGTGCCGTGTCACATATAGAAATTTTTTGATATTTGCAACCATAGTAAAACAAAGACTTATATTTCGATATTTATTTTATATATTTCAATGCCATTTAACAAAGAAAAATCAACCAAAAAAATGAGTTCGCGTGTCACCTCTGACACGCGTGTCATAGGTTCGCCATCACTGTCCTAAGAGGAAGCAGTTGCAGCCTCAATTATATCTCACTGCAGCTTACTTCTTAGGAGGGCTCAAATGTTGACTAGTTTTTTTGGGTGGAAAGATTACTAAATATCATAGTTGCCAAGCGGAAGTCTCCCAGTTTACTGCATTTGAATGACCCATACTTAATACTACACTGAATACCTCTCTCTCCATCAGGGAAAATGTTTCAGGTGAGGAATTTAGGCGTATGTGTGTGTTGGGAGCTGATGTTGGACAGAGCCAGTAACCCTTACTCAATAGTGACGCTAACTCCAGCCACTTCAGACTCCTAAACACTGCTCAATGTTTTCCTTCCATAGTGGTGCCTTTTTGCACACAGCACCCCAACTTGTCACTTTTATGGCTAGAAGGTACTTGGCCCACACTTAGGGAATAAAGACCATTTTGCATCAGCGCCCTCTAATGGGGCTGGTCATGCCTTGGCTATGGAGAACAGAAGATCCTCAAACCATTTCCGGCTGCCAGCAGGGTGGTACAAAGAGCTGCTGGAGACAGACCATTAAGCAACACAAAGATTCCCTAAAGACAGACTTTAGAACTTGTAGCATCCGCCTTCAGTCATGGGAGACTGTAACAAAAACATGCTCTTGTGTGTCTATTTGAACACCATCATAAGGCAACACAGAGGAGCTATTGAATCAACATGCATTGGGTTGAATGGAAATCTGGGGATCAGGGCAGAGTGCAAAGCGGTCCCCTGCTCTTATAGTCTGAATCCTTTCCCCCTTCTTGGAACAAACCAGCACTTTGAGAGCATGTGACAAAACAAGCACCTGTCACGCTTATTACAGAAAGAGCCCAGGACTAGTCAGCCAACGTCAGTTTGAGCTCTTACTCTTCTGCAGATGGCTGGGTGATGCTACATAAATCCCCACCTCTCTGAATTTCAGTTTCTTGCCTATAGGATGGGAAGAAGATTCCCTTTCACACAGGGCGGCCATGAAACTCTGAGATGATGAACACCTGTCCCATTGTAAGAGATTATGATGGCACATGACTTCAATCTACCATTGCGTTCATCTGCTGCCATAAATCCGTTGTTCCTATAGATGCCTCAGTAGACTGAAGATAATGAATGGAGCCTATTCCTGCCTTAGTCATCTCTGTGTCATCTCGTCCTGGACAGAGTAAGTACTCAACAGGATGGTGTGGAGTTTCCATCGCTAGTAGGAGTGTGGTGGAGAGGATCCCAGCTGCAGAACTGCCGGGCTAGACACCAATATGGAAGCCTTAAATTCTTTATTAATCAGATCTATAACCGGTGCAGAAATAATAAGTCAAATCAAGTTTCCCAGGAACATAACACATGGTGAAGACAGATAGAACACTAGCCACTTAAAGAGAGCAGGGTTGTCAAACATTTTCCCTAAAGAGCCAGACAGCAAACATCTCAGGCTTTGCGAAGGCCCTACAGTCTCCCTGGCAACTGCTTGACTCCGCCATTTTGTCATGACAGTGGCCACAGAGTATTATGTGGGCAAACGGAAGGCAGGGGCTGTATTCCAACAAATTGTATTTTAAGAAACAGGGGTGGGCTGTATTTTGCCTGTGGGGCGTAGGTAGCCAAGTCCCGAGGCAGAGGTTTGTCCTGTTGCCAGGGAGAATTTATAACACAAGCAAGTAAAGTAAAACCAGGTGGTGACCCAGAATGGAAAAGTTTAAATCCACGAGGAAAGGTGAAGTTCTCCGTTAAGTTTTAAGAACTAAGATGAACAAGTACACAACCGGGGTGAGTAGAGATTTCGTGTAAAACGCCTATGGAAATGGGTGAGAACAAATTTTATTCTAGAAGTTCAAAAAGGAAAACAAGAAGACTGGGGGGTTTTCGTTGCCTGAAACCTCACCATGAGCCAGAGAGTGCAATGTGGCTTCTTAGAAAATCCGACATGTTCCACATCCCACCGCTGAGAGCAGAGCGTCCAGAACAGACAAGGTGATCAGCAAGGGGAGTGGGGCTTGGTCCCCACTGGATCCCTCACACCCATCCCAGGCCGGACACAGGACGCTCACTGGGAAATGATCACCCCCGACTCCGCTGGGTGGGTGGGTGGGGGCAGTTAGATAGTCCAGTGTCACCTCTGGCAGCCTCTGTGCTGTAGTCAAACATGAAACAGTGGCACTTGAGCTGAGAGCTGAAAGGCGGTATCCAGGTGGAGAGAGAGGCAGTGGAGGGAGGGGGAGCACCAGAATCCACCGATTCTCTGCCTGGGCCCAGTTCTTCTCTCTTTCCCTTCAATATCCCAATGAAAATAGAGGTTTCTGGAAAAATTGGGACTTTCTAAGAAGTCTTAACTTGAGCTTTGTTCTCTGAAAGCTATGCTCCCTTTCCTGAGAGAAAGGAACGGTGTGCTGACGTGTCTAAGGAAACATTTGGAGTATTTCAAATGAGGCCATAAAGGGAGGTGAAGTTAAGGAACCAGTAGGTCTACAGTGGGAGTTCTCATAGCCACTGATAATCCCCCAGCAAAGGAACTAATTATGTTTGGAGAGGACGTCTGTGCCTGATAAAATAATTAAAAATAAATTGCTCTCCTTGGAAATGCAAATTACCGAGTGTTACAGCAATGCTGTCGGCCACTTAGATAATAAGTAGATGTTTTCTCAAGTCTGTTAGGTGACACTGATTGATTTTCAGTTCTGGCCGGAGCAGCTTCTGAAACAAAGGGAAGGGACCTCAGGCCCAGTGGGGACAGCTGTCATCTCCTGGGGCACAGTTGTTGAAAGTCTTAAACCATGAACACCCCTTCTCCTCTCCCCCCTCCCCCCACCCCTGGCTGAGAATAGGGGATCCTGAGGAAACAGACTTGACTGGCTGTCCCCCTTGAACTTCTAGACCCCGCTGGAGTGGAAGGGGATGGTGACAGTATGGACCCCTCCTCCCCCAAATAACTACCACAGCCCCAGAGTGCTGTCGCGTTAAAGAAAATTAGGCACTGGCTAGGAGCCAGGAGCCAGAGAGGACTTTAGGGTGGGGAGAAAGGGAAGCTATGATATGAGGCCTTGGGGACTGACTGAGGCACTGTCGCAAAATTAAAAAAAGAAAAAAGCTTTTCCTTAGCAATGACTCAATAAGTCTTACAGAGAACATGGAAAAAACAAATAAAACAAAGAAACTCAGGCTACAAAATGCTTTATCATTTCATCAAAGAACCAATATTGATGACGCACCTGCTATGCAGAGCTCTTGAGTGGCATTTACAGATGAGATTTCTGCCTCGAAGGAAGTCACGTTCTTTTTGGAGGCAGATTTACTGGGAACGAAGGGCATATCCCTAATTCCTTTTGCCTCGCTGGCATCCCTTCCCTACTCTTCTCCCCTGGAGGCTAAGGATTACCTGGCTCGCTGGCATCCCTTCCCTACTCCTCTCCCCTGGAGGCTAAGGATTACCTGGAGCCAGTGGGACAGGTCGCTCCTGGTGTCTCCAGGGAACCAGTGATGGAAGAGCGAGGAGAGCTGAGGGCAGCTCCCCTTGGGCACGGCTGTAGGATCTCACTTCATCTCCCAGAGGCTGTGTGAGGGCAGGCCTCCTCTGCTCACAGATATTAAACCTGAATCTCTGGGAGGCATGGTGAATGAAAACGGGGTACTGAGGCCATCTAGCTCCTCATTGTTGGGGGGATGCAAGGGGTAGATGAGGTCACACATAAAGAAACATGTAACAGTGCCTGGCACCACACACACGCTCGATAACCTGTTTCCTCAGATTCCTGGGTAACTTACCCAAGGCCACAGATACCGAGAAGGGCAGAACCAGGACTCAGCCACACCCTGGTCTGATCAGTCCCACCGCAAAGTCCACACTCTCCACAAGGCTGCGCGCCTCTTGGAATTCAACTGTCTTCCTCTTCCTCCTCCTTCGTGGTGGCGGGCCCATCGCCAGCCCCCTTCAAGCCCACCCAGAGGGCCTTTTCTCTCTGGGAGGTTAGCCTCAGTGCCGACAACTTCCTGGCCTTCCAGTAGAGGCAGAGGGTGGAGATGAGCAGAAGGAACACAAGGAAGGGGCAGACGAATAAAAAATAGATCAAAGGTGCCGACGAGCAGATCCTGGAAGGAAACGAGGGCTCTACGACAAAAAGAGAGAAACAGAGAGGATCATTAGTCTCCCACTTACTTGCACTAACCAATCTTATACACTTCTGGGAGTCACGGTTACAGGCAAACACACGTGAACATGACACCCAGAGAGCAGCCGGCCCCTGGAGTCACATATGAGGAGCAAGGGGGGAGGGTGGGAGCCCAGAACTCCGAGGGTGCTCTTCCAACCGACCCCCTCGCCCAGCAATTTCCAACCACCGCAGGCTCCAACGACCTACTTAAAACTAGCAGCCAGGAGGAAACGCAAAACAAAAAAGAAAAACCTCTCCTTTAATCTTCTTTCCTCAGAAAAGATATCTATAATTCAACCCTCGCTCTCAACTCTGCTGCCGGTCCCGATGTTTTCACTGAGTTATTCCCACTGTTGCTGCTTCCTAATCCCTCCCCTCCCCTCTCTCTCTCACATGCAGGGGCCTCATAAAATAGCACCTCCAAATTGGTCTCACTCCCCAGGCCCCCTCCATTCAGCTCCTGTCCTGTGCTGTTCTTACTGCCGCCTCCCCCTGGCATGCGCTCTGCACCCGGACCCTCTGGCCCCTCTTCCTCCCCCAGGGGGTCCTGTCATCTCAGCGACAGTTCTCTTCTATCCGCTTCCACTCAGACCTACCCGTTCAGATCTCTTTCAATCCCCTTCTAACCATCTCTTTTGTTCCATCACAGGTATGTCTGATGGTGCCATCTGTTTCTACGGGCCCTACAGTGCTTAGCACATGTGCTTGTAATGTCTGCTGATCTGAACTAGATTGGGCTGCCGGGGGCAGAGGATACTATATAGAAAGGCTTGCTGAAGACACCCCATCCGCAGCTGCAGTCCGCGGGGAAGCGCTGGCAGCACCAGACACATGGAGCACATACATGCAGCCCCACAGCGGGCCCCGGCCACACAGCCAGGGAAGCAGACGGGAAGACCGCACCCCCCACAGGCTCCAGGACACAGGAACTTGAGTTACTGGGTAAGGACCAGGCTTACAGTCTCTGATGCAGAGAGAGACACATGTTTCATGAGACAGCAACTGCCAAATGTAGCCTTCAGCTACGTTTACTGATGACAGGATATTCAAAACCAGGGCTGTTCTGAAAATCTGGTGCTAACAGGAGCTGTGCTTTCAAGGGAAATTTGTAATAACATAAGCAACTTCTTTTCTTAGAGGTTAAGCTATAGGATTCTTGGGATGTAAACTCGGTGAGATGAAAACAACAAATTCCGAGGTCATTTTGATAACCATATACTACAAGGATTCCATTTTTGGTATTACTGATGCATTTTGCTCCTTGAAGAACGTGTCTTTGTTGGAAGTCAAGAATCTAGACCAGTGATGGCGAACCTTTTGAGCTTGGCGTGTCAGCATTTTGAAAAACCCTAACTTAACTCTGGTGCCGTGTCACATATAGAAATTTTTTGATATTTGCAACCATAGTAAAACAAAGATTTATATTTCACACACAGGGACCCAGGGACGGGCCTGCCCTCTTCTTACACAGAGTGAAGGTCATCGCTGAACAGGGCTGACAAGGCGCTGCAGGGCTTCACTGTCTGCATTTTCTCTGGTCTCGTTTAATTCTCCACCTTAAATCTGGTTTTGGTTTTGGCTGAAAAGCTAGATTTGAATCCTTCATCACCCCCCCTCCACATCCTATCTAACCCCTCTTTGAGGCCCTGCTTGATTACAGCAATTCTCACACATCTTATCTGAATAGATTTGAGGGCATTTGGTTAAGAAGGACAGATAGCCCTGCCCAAGTGGTTCTTGCTTAGAGCATGGAACCGATATGCCTAGGTTGTGGGTTTGATCCCTGGTCAGGGCACATACAAGAATCATCCAAGGAATGCATAAGTAAGTGTAAAAACAAATCTCTTTCTCTATCTCCCTAAAATTTAAAAAAATTTTTAAAAAAAGAGGAGGAGGAGGCACAGAGAGAGATGCTGAAGAGACCAAAGGCTAAGGGCCTTGGTACTTCATACTACTCCTGTGCAGAGTGGTGATGGAGCACCTACCATAGTATCGTGGAGAGCTGGCTTCAAATCCTGGCTCTTCCACTTATCATGACTGGCATTGGACAAGTTATTTATCCACTCTAATCATTAGTTCCCTCATCAATCAAATGAGGATAATGATTTCTAGAGTCGCAATGAGATAATGCATAATAAAGCATTTCACATAGTGCCTAGTGCATTTGTTGAGTCAGCAAGGAATAAATATCAGCTAGGATGCTACTGAGAAAGTCAGGAAAATCACAGGCAACTTTCTCGGAGAGATCAGAGAGAAAACAGGCTGAGCCTGCTGACTCCTCTCCGGGGCCACAGGCTTGGGCCTGTTCTTCCACAGGCCACGTCTCTTCCTTAAATCCCTGAGCCCTCAGCCCCCAGGGTGACATTCACTGAGAGCCACATGATTACTTAGGAGACTGGCTTCCTTTTCTAGTCATGGGAGGTAGAGAATTGGGAGGCGGGAGTCCACAGTACCCACGTATCCCTGTTACTAGGATGATGGTATGACGGTGGGGAGATGGAGCCAGCACATAGAACAGCGGTTCTCAACCTGTGGGTCGTGACCCCTTTTTCTGCCGCTGAGATGCTAACCTTCAGTGTGAAGGCACTGCCAGGGGGCTTGACTATCTTAATGGGGAGGAGGCTGCTCCGCTTAGAGCAGTCTGCCATCAAAGGGTGGCAAAGTGGGTTCTTCACAGCACCGATTGGCCACCAGCTAGCAACCACCAGCTCCACTGCTTCCAAAGGACCTCTCCTGGGAGGACAGTGTTTGCTCTGGATCCCGCAATCACCATTTCCCACCATCTGCCTCACGCCTATCTGGGTTAGAATTAGTGACATTCAAAACCATTAAGGTTTGGCATTTTGAATTAATCCAAGTGAGTACCCAAAGCTCAAAGTACAAGGCAGGCAAGACCGAGCCAAAAATGTAATGAGAATATTTCATCATGAGGTTTAATTTATAACATGCTTCTACCCGCAGCCAAACACGTCACCAGGAACATTAGGAGGAGGAAAGGTAGGGGACAGTCAGGGGGCTACCAACTCTTCCCCCACCCTAACGGAAACTCGGGCAACTGGCGGCCATGTGTGGCCGTGTGGGAGAGTCGGCTCCTGCCAAGAAATAAAAGTAGAGTTAGGTAACCTGACACCAGTGCATCCCCCAAAAAGTGAACGCCTGACAGCAGCCAACACAAGACTGGGTTTGCTCATTCTTTCATCAAACACGTGGTGAGCGCTGTGTGTCAGGCCTTGTTGGGGGCACTGGGGTAGCTCTCATTGATGTTTCTAACTCTCTATCCCTGTCCCTTTCTCTCTGTAAAAAATCAATAAAATATATTTAAAAAAAAAAAAGTAGGGTTAGGTAACCTGACACAAGTGCATTCTCCCAAAAAGTGAACGCCTGACAGCAGCCAACACAAGACTGGTTTGCTCATTCTTTCATCAAACACGTGGTGAGCGCTGTGTGTCAGGCCTTGTTGGGGGCACTGGGGTAGCATGGATAAATAGCACGGTCTCTCCAGAAACTTCAGGGTGGTAGGCGCACCTATCTCCAGTGAGGACCCACTTTTTATCTTTGTCCAAATAAAAGCTTGGAAATAGTAACAAATACTACTACAAATAACCCAGTTCCTGGGGAGCCCTATAGCTTGTCCATTAATTAATCACAGAGAAGTTTCTAGAATAACACATCTATGTCTGGGGTCGGAGGGTGAGGTTAAAAGACTGGAGCCTCGCCGAAACCGGTTTGGCTCAGTGGATAGAGCGTCGGCCTGCGGACTGAGGGGTCCCAGGTTCAATTCCGGTCAAGGGCCTGTACCTGGGTTGCGGGCACATCCCCAGTGGGAGATGTGCAGGAGGCAGCTGGTCGATGTTTCTCTCTCATTGATGTTTCTAACTCTCTATCTCTCTCCCTTCCTCTCTGTAAAAAAATCAATAAAATATATTTAAAAAAAATAAAATAAAAATAAAAAGACTGGAGCCTCTGCCTTTGCTTAGTCACAGCTAAGGAGGTAAGTTGGAGAAGAAAATGCAAGGTTGGTTCCCCAGGGAAATGCCTCTTAACATCTCTGCCTTCGCTGGCACCACGCGCTCCAGTTTTGTTACCTGGTCCCAGACAGCTGATGATGTCACTCCCCTGCTTGAACTTGTTCAATGGCACTCCATAACTTCTCTGATAAAGTTCACTTTCTTTAGCTTCATACTTCAGACACGTTTGAGATCTATACCTCCCCATCTCACTAGCCTCATCTCCTGCCGTCTTCAATTGTGAAGGATACTAAGACCACTCCATGTTTTACATTTCCTTTCCAGGAACCATCTGTTTAAAACCTCACACTTGTTTTATAAAGAGGCCACAAAGAGATGCGATTTGTAGTTATGTACTAAAGTATACACTTTTTACAGTTACTATCTATTCTACTGCAAAAAGTGCTGATTCAGCAGAGCTTAGAAATTTCTATGGGAAAACATATAGGGAATGCGCTCAGGGGTGTGGGACTTCCATAATTGTTGGAATGGAAGAAAAGCTGATAGGAAGAAAAATTCTGCTTGGAGGCTCGGGAGGAAAATTCACTGACAAATGGGCAGGGGAGAGGATGATGGAACCCCAGGGAGCAAATCAGATAGCTTTGACTTCCACGCTAGAAGCCCTGCTGGGGTAGCTGGGAGGCGGCCACCTATCCCTACTCCTGAGAAACTTCCATTTGTTCCCGGCAGCACTCTCCCTCCTGAGGAGTGTCACCAAAGCTAGCGGGTATCCTAGGAATGTTATCTCTATCCATCCTTTGTACCCTTCCTGGGGTAGGGAACCAAGACCACATTGCTGCCTCTCTGATGACCCTTTTCCATAGTTTGTTTAGCTCATCGCTCACCTCTCACCTTCTCCTTAAACCCCACCGGGCAGAAGTGGCTCAGAGAACGAGCTGGCTACAGCCTCTGCCAGCTCATTGATCGCCAGGGAAGATTTACTGGTCTGGCTGGAGACATTTTTGCTTTCATTAACAACTGCTTAATAAATGGCTATGATATGCTTGGCACGGCACTGGCTGGAAGGGTGCCGTCTTCTCCCCCAGCGTCTCTTGTTCCACCTCCCTCCTGAATCTGTGGGCTCAGCTGGATAGGACGACCTTCCCACACAGAGAGGGGCCACCCTTTGGCCACTGGTCTTCAAGGAGCTTGCCTCCCTGTTGGAGCCTGAAAACAAGTCTATCAGGTGCACTTTCTCCTCTGAGGCCTTCCAAGGTGCAAATAGGAGAGGCACATCACGTGACTGTCCCCATCAAAGTCCTGGTAGTTGGCTGAGCACACAGAGAGATAAGCAGCTTGGCTCTTGGTCACTGAGAAAGGTTTTTCCTCCTTGTTTTGTTTTGATTTTGACTCAGGGAGCAGAGATGTAGCTGATATTGGTTCAACCAGATCAGAGGTAAAGTCACCAGGTCCCTCTCCTTCCTCCCCACCCCCACTGCACATCAGCATCCTGACATTCAAGATCAGCCAGGAGGTAAGGATGTCTGCTGCATACACGCTTCGGTTATTTAGGGATGTAATGCTGAAGGCTTTTTTGTTTGGGACGGGAAGCAAGCGCAGAGTCCCCTGACATCTCAATGTCTATGCTAAAACCTCAAGTAGACCTTGTCTGTCCAAATAAGTTACTTCCGAGAGAAAAGACAAAGTCGCTGTGTTAGGGAGTCTGGAACTGTTTTCAGCCTGAAGAAGGAGCCAACCATAGCTGAGAGGGAAAGGAGAAGAGGGGAGACAGAGGGCCTCCTGCCCATGAAACAAGCCGGGGTGACCCCTCGTTACCTGAGGGCAGCACCGTGAGCACCATATGCTGCGACTCATCCGACGCCTGGCTGACCCACTTGCTTGGGGTGCCATGGAGCTGCCACTCCACCACCTGGCACCAGTACTCCCCAGCATCCTCCATCTCCACCCGACGAAGCTTCAGGACGAAGTCTGCAGGGGACGAACGGTAAGAGTGCAGGCGCCTCCTGAGCCGCTCTTCACCATATTCCAGCAAGCCGTCATGCTGCAGGTGCACCAGCTTCTTACTTCCAGAATGTTCTCCGGCCCAGTACCACGTCACAGAGAACAGGGAGGCCGAGCCGCCCGCGCTCTCCAGGCCGCAGTGCATGGCCGCCTCTCCGTGCTCCGTGGCATTTTCTGTCCAGTGCACCTTGGAGACATGGACCTTAGTTCCTAGGAAATAAAATGGCGGTAAGTTAGAGAAGAACCCGGACTTGTAGACCAGGCACCTCTGAAGCACCTCACTTTCCCAGAGGAGGTCCAGCTGATACTCTTTAGACATCAGGTCCTTCCTCTTCAACACTTTTCTTTGACCTCTGTCCTTCTTCCATGTTTGCGAGAACATTCTCTGCTATGAATCAAACCAGCCACTTCCATCCTTTAGCCATACCTCTTGTCTGCCTGACCTGCCGCTGAAAGCCACCCAGCTTCGGTGGGTGCTCTGCCTGCTGCGTTTACTTCCCCCTGTCACCTGTCTCTTCTGTCTCTTCTGCTTCTCAGGGGACCAGTCAAAACTTCCACTCCACCCCCCCCCATCCCTCAAGTGAGCTATTCCACCTTGCCCTTCCTTCTTAGCAAATCGCCCTCCTCCCACACACCCGGGGATCTCGGGTGGAGACACAGGGAAGGCGGAGGCTGTCTGAGAGACTGACCATTTTTGTACAAGCGTTAGAACACTACTCAAGGAGACCATTTACCTTATTGGATTAGACTAAGTTTTAAACAGATTTTGACACTTACTTAAAAAATTTTTTTCTCTCTCATCAGGTAAGGAGTTGTAATGAAGGCTAGAGTAGTTACAAGCAAACAAACAGAAAAGAAAGCATAGTATGTACTAAATGTTAAACTCTACTATAAACAAATGTATTAATCTCTCTTTAAAAGAACAGCTTTGTGTGGTGAGGGCCTGGGGTGGGGGGGACAGGTGCAGGCTAGAAGGGGACAGTGGGGGGAAGGGGGTCACCTGTAATACTTTCAACAATAAAGAGAAAACAAAAAAGAACAACTCTGCCTGATCCTGGATTCTTTTTCAGTTCCCACTCTTTACTCTTTCCTTCTCTTGATGGCAAAGCATGGGAAATACTAGCTTATGTGATAAGCTAGTATTTACCTGCTTCCTCCCTTCAAAGTACTCCCTACGTTATTGCAGCCAGCCCTCCAATGCCACTACCATCCTCCGGCCAGGTCCCCACTAAGGGCCTGATTTCCTGCTCCGGTGCCCTCTGTGGTTTTTGTCACCAAAGTTCATTTTCTTCTTGAACTCCTCTCCTCTTCTGATTTCAGAGAATATGTCCCTCTTACAAATGTCCCTTCTCAGGATCTTACCCTGGGCCTCTTCCTTAACCCACTCCTGACACCAGGGTGCTCAGCTGGCCACTGCAGCAGTCACACCCAAATATGTTTTGTTTGACACTCTCCGGATTTTAAAAGGATCTGAATTTGCCTCAAAATGAGCCATGTCACACACACAAAAAAACTGTAGGCCTGTCTTGCTATACTAAACGACTGGACCACACTGAGCCCACATACTTGAGTGGGAAGCTTTGGCTTGAGCTCAGCAGTGGCTGCCTCCTTAAAGGGACATGCACACATTGTCAAGATTTGGCTTAGCCCTAGCTGGTTCGGCCTGCGACTGAAGGGTCCTGGGTTCGATTCCAGTCAAGGGCACATGCCCAGGTTGCAGGCTCGATCCCCAGTAGGGGGCGTCCAGGAGGTGGCCGATCAATGATTCTCTCCCATCATTGATGTTTCTATCTCTCTCCCTCTCCCTTCCTCTCTGAAATCAATAAAAGTATATTTAAAAAAAAATAAGATTTGGCTTAGACAACGGGGAAGAAGGGATGCCAGCCCCGCAGATGGAGAATGCCGAGTGTGCACGAGCTGGTGGGACGGCAGAGAGGCTAAACGCAATATAGGACATACTGAGTGTGAGGGACTCCGAGGCATCCAAGTAGCAATGCCCAGCGGGGCCACTGGTTAAAAGCCCCGGAGCTCAGGAGACCAGGCTAAGAATAGAGACCTAGAGCCAGTTCATTGAAGGCGGCAGCTGGAATCAAGGCAGTGTTTATGAAGCTCTGAAGAGAGCAGGGAAGAGGAGAAAAATGGGCCCAGGATCCAGCCCTGAGGAACACCCACGCTTAGCAGGGAGAGGAAGAAGGGTCTGAAGAACAGTGAGAAGAGGAGCCAGAGGGGCTCCCTACGGCCCTAGTAGACTGTGAGCTCCTTCGGGCGAGGAGCTGTGCCTTATATCTGTGTATTCCTAACCGCCTAACACACAGCAAGGCTCAGTACAATCTTGCTGTTGATGTTACATCAAAAATAGAATCTTAAGTGCCAAAGTAGATGAACTTATCTGCATCGTGCTGTTGGATCTCGTCCAGTTTCCCAACCCTTAGCCGTGACATTCATTTAATGTTCATCAACACTGGAGGTGACCCACGGAAGGCTGAGAGGTCTACTCAAGCCTGCCCACACGGGACCGCAGCTCTCTCAGGCCAATGCAATGGGTGGAACTCCTATTACATTTTTAAAGATCTCCTGAGGCAGAGGCGATCCCCTCAGTAAGCCATTCCAACGGTTAACTACTCTTCCTCGCCTTCTGTTTAGGCAGCCAAATGTTGAAAAGCAATTTCTGCACACATCCCTGTAGAGTTGTACAGTTTCTGTTCATAGTGGGAGAAATATGCTTCGTATTACTCTTTCTCTGCCAAATTACAATAGAGCCCCACCGGAATGACACAGCTTGTTATTATACTAGTAGAGATCTGAAGATATGATACCCTGGGTAGCTGCCTGGACCAGGCTGCCAGGCTGTTCGGTAAACCAATCAAAGGACTCTTATTCCCCTCCAAGTCTATGAACCTTCAGATTGATTCACCTTAGGTGACCCACCGCCCCCCTCTGGTGGGTTTCTGGGTCCTACCGTCATTGTGTAGGACATTATTCCTAGGACTCTAGGTCCTATTTTTACCTTCATGTGATCAGGCCGAAGAACAGCTGCCTGAGAGAAGATGGCAACCCTACAGAAAGACGTGCGAGCACACTCACAAGTTTACCTGTGGGCCTGAGTTTCAGTTCTGTCACACCCGATGTCTCTTCTCCAAGCTTGTACCCAGTGCCATTTGCAGACAAGAGCCACTCCTGCACCGCGCAGCGGTATTTGCCCTGATCGCTGTCTTCCACATTCAGAATGTGTAGCTGAAACATGTCTTGGGAAACTTTCTCGGTGTGGAATTTTTGTTTTCGCCGAGGGGTATGAAATTCATCCCCATATTTTACAACATTGGTTTGGTCCGTTTCCAGGATCCTCAGCCAGGATGCGTTAGAGGAAATGGGAGAGAAGTACCAAATAACGGCCAACTGCAGGTGCCCAGTCGTCTTGGATAAGATGCCACATTCCACGGCGGCGTTGGAGTTGATGGCAAGCTCTTGGGCTTGACTGCTGGAGTTCACTTTTAGCTTGCTCTCTAAATGAAAAGAATGGGAGCAGCGACATATTTTACTTTGTTAGAAGACAGAGTTTCAAGGGAGAAGATACACAGTAGAGGCCAACTAGAGCAATACCTCCCCCATCCCTCAGATGTGTGAACTCCCTCTCCAGCAGCCCCACCGACAGCTCATTCAGCCTCCGACAACTCACTACCTGACAAAGCGGCCTATTCCGTCTTCAGATAGCTCTGCCACTAGAACATTCTTCCTGATAGCAAGGTGAGTTTTACCTCTCCACAACCTCCATCCACGGGTCCTGGTTTTACCCTTGCCCAGGGGGAGGGGACAGGCGGGTGGGTCAGTAAGGAAGAGTCATACAGAAAAGCCCAATCTCTTCCACAGGATAGCGCCTCAGTGTTTAAGCACAGACATCTTCTCTTCTTTAGCCTTTTATAACTCAAAGGGAGAGGAAGTTCTTTGTGTGTTCACTAGCCAGCACACCCTTGGATTCACAATTTGCCAGTCTAGTTGTATGTGCCTTCAAATATGGGTAAACAAAAGGAAGTTGTATGTGGGCTATTAAAATTGTATGTCTCAAGAAAGAAACCCATTGAGTGATAAAAAAAAAAAAGATTTATATGTCTCTATGCAGCCACTCAACTGTGGGAATATCATATACATATGGAATCAACTATTCTTTAACCCCAGCAGCTTTTCTGCTTAGTCAAAAAGATTAGTGATAAAACCTGGCTTCCAGATCTTAGTCCAGTGGTTCTCAACCTTCCTAATGCCGCGACCCTTTAATATAGTTCCTCATGTTGTGGTGACCCCCAACCATAAAATTATTTTCGTTGCTACTTCATAACTATAATTTTGCTACTGTTATGAATCGTAATGTAAATATCTGATATGCAGGATATATTTTCATTGCTACAAATTGAACATAATTAAAGCATAGTGATGAATCACAAAAACAATATGTAATTATATATGTGTTTTCCGATGGTCTTAGGTGACCCCTGTGAAAGGGTCGTTTGACCCCCAAAGGGGTCGCGACCCACAGGTTGAGAACCGCTCTCTTAGTCTAGCTTCATGTTGACATCACTGATTCTACTTTTGTAGCTGCTTATTGGTGTTGCTCTTCCGTCAATAAGCATTTATTAAGCACATACTATGTTATGTGCTAGACTATTCCAGGCTCTGTGGATCCCTCCCCTCGGTGGGTTCACAGTCCAGAGGGAAGGACTAGTGCAAGGACAGAGGCTTAGAGGTTATAGGATTATGTCACCCACGCAGGACAGAGGTATGCAGGAGTGGCCATCGAAGCACACTCCAGGACCACCTCACCCAACTGTGGGAGTGAGGGATGCTTCCTGGAGTAAATAGGTCTAAGCTAAGTCCTAAGGGTTCATAGGAATTAGACTGATGGAGAAGGAGTTAAGAAATCCTATACAAAAGAAGCAACTTGAACAAAGACTTTGAAAATGAGAGAGAACATAGAGTATTTGAAGAACTGCAAGTAATTCAGGGTGGCTGGGTTCAAATTCAAGATGGAAAGTGGAAGGAGATGATGCTGGAGAGACATAAAACGTACCAAATCATAAAGGACCTTGCAGGTTGTGCTATGGGAGTGTGGATATGAGGCGAGCACGGAGGAGTGGTGGATGACTCGGGCTTCCCATGTGGGTCACTGGTGGGTGGTGGGGACATAAAGGACAATGGAGGAGAAGTAGCTTTGGGGGGATAATAATGGCGCATTTATGTTTTTACATATTGAGTGTAGACATGTCTTGGCGGCAGCTGCATAGACGTGTCTGGAGATCAGAAGAAATGGGTCTGGGAGTTGGCAGGACATAGGTTGAATCCGGGGGTAGGAATAAGCCCATTTCAGGAGAGTGTATAGGATGAGAAGAGAGCAACCTGAGGATGAAACCCCAAGGGATGAATCAGTGGAGGAGGAGAATTCTGCAAAACAGAATGAGAAGGAGCAGTTGGAGCATTAGGAGGGAAATCAAGAAAAGCTCATATCATGAGGTCAAGAAAAAAAGAAGTTTCAAGAAGAAAGGCTTGGGCCAACAATTTCAAAATCCACAGAAAGGACAAGTAAATTAAGGCACGAGTTCATCAACAAGGAGACCATTACTGTTACTGAAAACATTGCTGAGCAGCAGACAGAACAATGACAGCCACCACGTTTGAGCATCCGCTTGGTGCGTCAGGCACTGTGCTAGGCACATTATGCATGCCACCACCTTTAAATTGCACATTAGCAGTTTACAGGGGAGGTCCCAAGGCTTGGGCAGGTTACGTGACTCGGCCAAAGCCATGCTGCTACCCAGTGCTTGTCAGATCTAATTGACCTCAAAGACTCTCGAACACTCTTCCTTGAGAGAACGAAAGTCATGAAAGAAGATACCCGACACAGCAGGACTTGGCCCAGGTTGTCTTGCTTTTAACCTCTATGCTCTATTAGCAACTGACAAGGTAAATTATATTGGCCAATAATCATAAATTCTCTAACTCGTATACATCAACCCATTAAAGTAAGTGGATAAATATATTCTGATGAAATGTACATGATCCACACCCCACTGGTGCTAGCCCTAGAGGTCCCCGCTGTGCCATGCGGTACTACTCTTGGGTTGCTGGCTGGTGGGGACTTGTAGAAAGATGGAGAAGGGGCATGGAGGAACAGTTATTATTAGTCGGTGTGGAACTATTTCAATGTTTTAACAACCAGTATGGCCATTCTGTGCATACTAACACAGTTAGCCTAGGTATTGCTTATATGTGGTGCTGATGTATGCAGTACAAACACAGGGAGAGGCCTTTCTGTTTTAATTCTATAACTTACCCAAAGTGGGAGTAGTATTTTTTTTTTAAAAAGCAGGGATTGCCCTGGCTGATGTTGTTCAGTGGTTAGAGCACCAGCTGGCGCACCAAAGGGTCCCAGGTTCAATTCCCGGTCAAAGGCACATACCTCGGTTGCAGGTTTGATCCCCAGCTCCAGTCAGGGCACGTGTGGGAGGCAACCAATCGATGTGTGTGTGTGTCTCTCTGTCTCTGTCTCTCTGTCTCTCTTACCCTCATCCCCTTCCATTCTCTCTAAAAAATTAAAATTCTCAGGTGAGGTTAAAAAAAAAAGAAGCAGGGATTAATTTTGAGTGGTGATTACCTGGTAAAGAGATGACTATCCTCAGGGGGTGAGAACTGGCAGAAGCCCGCGCCGGGCCATTCATGGGCAGGGAATTTCTGTCATAAACCTCCACCTTACACTGATACACTCCCGCCTCTTCCTCGGTGGCCTCGTGGATTAAGAGTTGAGAACGGAACGAAGACTGTGAAATCTTTGTCCTCCTTTGGAACTGGGACGGGAAGTCCCCCCACTCAATGGTGCCATTATGAGTGACTCGAACGAGCTGGTGAGAGACATGAGAGCCAGCGGGCTGGAACTGCCACGTCACGGTGAGTGGTACCTGGAGGTCGGAGTAGCCGGCCCCCACTATGCAGGCCAGGTCAACGGTGCTGGTTAATTTCACTTGCGGTTGACGGCTCATCAGACTAACTTGTAAACTCGACGCTGTGGGCAGAAATGCGAAACGCAATTTGTCGTATGTTTATCAAACCAAAGTCCAGCCCTGCCTAGCTTCCCAGGCACCACCTCTGCACACCGAACCATCATTCATCCCCGGGGAGTACCAAGTGTTTGGGGGGTAGATGCTGATTCACAGTACAGTCTGTCCTGAATGCTGACCTCAATTTTCCAAAGTTGAGCCTCTTCTCAGAGCGTTCTCAGCAGCAACAACAAACAGGCAAGTGTTTGCCAGTCGGCTCCTTAGACAGCTGCCACTGAGTGGGAGGGGTGCTCCCCAGGCCCGGTGCCTGGCCTCCTTCCCTTACGCCCACTCATGTGCAGTACACTCTTCGGCACACGCCAGGCAGACTGTCATTCCAGGGCTGCAGCTGTCAAAAGCTGAGTGTATGGGACTCAGCTCCCCTTGGCATACCTCTTCTATAAGTCTGCTCCAATTCCTAGGACTTCCTTTTTAGCCTTGAATGACAGCTTACAAGCTGTACCTTAGAGATGATCTTTATAGCCCTGGCCGGTTTGGCTCAGTGGATAGAGCATCAGCCTGACTGAAGGGTCCCAGATTTAATTCCACTCAAGGGCATGTACCCCGGTGCAAGCTCAATCCCAGGCACGTAAAGGAGGCAACCAATTGATGTAAGATCGATGTTTTCCTCTCTTTCTCCTTCTCCCTTCCACTCTCTCTAAAAACCAACGGTAAAAATATCCTCAGGTGAGGACTTAAAAAAAGATGATTTTTATCAAGATGAGTGAACTTTGGAGATTAACTGACAGACATGGTAGCCAAAGACTATGCTCTGTGTTCTGGGTGCACACACCTTAACGAGGGGATTCAGGAGGAGACACAATCAGATGCTACCCCATCTCACTGCAAGAGATGTTGATGATTTCAGAAAAGGATTTCTTCGACACTTACCCAGAGATTTTACAGTGACCGACGTCTTCTGCATCCAGCTCAGGCCTCTGGCCTGGCTCCGGACCCTCTCAAACACTCTGCACTCGTAGGTGCCACTGTCCGTGACCGTGGTGGAGGTGATCTCCAGCCGGAAGGTGGCCCAGTCCATTTTCTCCAGCCTGGCGTGGCCGTGGTTAGTGGGTGTCCCATAGGAGGCACCCAGTTGCACGGTGCCATCCTGCTCCATGCCAGCCACAAACTCCGGCTGTGTCTGGCCCTGCGGCACGTGCCACCAGCTCACGGACAGGAGACTTTCGGCTCCGTCTGCCTTGCAGAGAAGGGTGAGTGCCTCTCCTTCCCACACAGCTTGCTGCTTGTTCTGGGTAGACACGGCCACACTTCTTGCTATGGATTACAAGTTTTAGAAGAAAAAAATTATTATTATTTTTAAAAAATATTTTTATTAATTTCAGAGAGGACAGGAGAGGGAGAGAGAGATAGAAACATCAGTGATGAGCGAGAATCATTCATGGACTGTCCTGCACACCCCACACTGAGGATCAAGCCTGCAACCTGGGCATGTGCCCTGACGGGGAATCAAATCGTGACCTCCTGGTTCATAGGTCGACGCTCAACCACTGAGCCACACCAGCTGGGTAAGAAAAAATGATTTCAAGGAAATGAAAAATTTTCTAAAATACAAGGAGATCTCATTCATTGGGACGTGACTGGTTAGTGACAAATCAGATCAGGCTGCTTGCTCCTGCACCACCTCAGAAAAAAAGACTTGCCAAATGCTTTAATGGTGGAAACAAGACAGCAGAAAGGATATCAGGGGAGCCTATTCACACTTAAACAATTTATAATGTGCCCTTCTTCTTAGAGTGTGTTAAATCAGCCCTTCCTTGAGAACATCTAGTTGGGAAAACATCTGGCAATATTTTGTTAAATTAATTAGTGGGGGGATGTGTGACCCTGAAAGTAATGAAGCTGTGTTTATTTAAATTTTTAGTTTTTTGGAAGTCAGACTTGCACAGTTTAAAATGACCATCCTCTCTCTCTTACCTTTCCCTAAATTAGCATGTGTTTTGAACAGGGAAGGAGTATTGTAAATAGGATTTCTGTTCACAATACTCTCATTAAAAACGATTACTTGGGGGAAAATACATATGTGCAGATATATTTCTCTTTTTCAAATTACATATAATATATGTGGTGTTGGCTGAAGGGAGATCCTTCTTTTAAATCACAGTGTAAACCTATAAATGTGAATCTGGTTCCCAGGTGGGAAATTCGAGATGTGTAGAAATGCAGACATTCATTCAACAACCACTTCCTGGGCAAGCCCTGGTCCTGGGTGCTTTGTAGGCAAAGCAAAGACAGCTCAGGGGCTCATGCATCGGAGGCAGCCCAGCCTCAGGCTGAAGGCCCAGGTCCCTGGAGTCAGAATGATGTTGGGCAATATAATAGACCTCTGTGAGCCTCGATTTTCTTTCCTATAAATATAAGGGTACTAATAGCACCCACCTTATCACATTGTTGTGTGAACTAAATGAATGGCACATGCAAAGGGCTTAGCCTGGCTGGCAAGGGAAAGTGCCCAGTAAGGGTTAGCTATTAGCATTAGTATGTTATCATAGACACTTCGTGAAAATAGGGTGGTTCAGAGCCAAAGGAGAAAAATGAAAAAGAACTGGCACTGGGAATCTGAATGGCATCTAATTGAATTTGCAAATTGTTCTTTCCTGCTGTGGACGTAGTTCACTCTTCTGCTGTTTTATATATATACTAGAGGCCCAATGCACGAAATTCATGCAAGGGGCTCAGCCCTCGGCCTCTGCCTCGGCCCCTGCTGCCCGCCGGCAGCTTTGTCCAGAAGGTCGTCAAGAAGGACATCCGGTCTAATTAGCATATTAAGCTTTTATTATTACAGATGTATATAAGTTACAAAGGCAGAATGAAGATTAATGTCTACAAATTATATATATGCATATATATGTGTGTGTGTGTGTATATATGCAAACCTGTTTCCAAATTTTGGGTATTAGAAGCATGATTATACTTACATTTTTGTCAAGTTAAAAATAGAGTCATAACTGAGGCTTAGAAATTAGAGGGAATTTTATTGCTCATAATCTCACTACTCTAATGTAACCATTATGGTAATTAATGCATGTAGAAAGCTATTGTTCCAGGGACTGGAATGTATGACCGGACCTGCCCTGACTTCAGGAGACCCACAAGCAACTCGAGCTTTGTGTCTCGGGAGGACTGTAAGAAACAAGACAAGACTGTATCTGAGCCATTGTGCTCCAGGGAGAGAATGTCCCCTACTCAGGATGCAGATAATGGGGATCTCAGAAAATTGCTGGACTGCAGCTTTTATCTGATTAACCTTCTTTCCTGAATTCCAAACCCCTTACCTATTTTCTCCTGAATTCTAAGCCCTTTAGCTATACTTTTCTTCTCCTCATAAAAAGGGTGGCTTGAAATGAGATGTAAGGTGGACTTTTTAGGGTATATAGCCTGCCATCTTCTCAGATCACCCGCCGTCTGAATAAAGTGCCCACAAAGAGTCAGTCCTTGTCTCTACTTATTGATTCTGGTAGTGACAGGTAGCGCTGATGCTGACTTTCCCGGTTTCAGTAGTGCGTCTCCCCCTTCTGTCTAAAATGTTCATAGAAGGATACAACTGCTCATATTTCAAATAATGGTTTGACTTTCATTTCTTTTTTTTTTTTAACTGATTTTTTTAGAGAGAGGGGAAGGGGGAGAAAAGAGAGAGAGAGAGAAACATAGATGTGAGAAACATCGACTGGTTGCCTCCCGTAGGAACACACAACCTAGGCATGTGCCATGACCGGGAATCGAACCTGCCCCCTTTTGGTGTACGGAACAACGGAACAACGTTCCATCCAACCCAGCCACACTGGCCAGGGCTGGCTTGACTTTTAAAACTGAGTGTGCAACAGGATCCTGAATAAATTTGCTAAATACTTTTTCTGTTTCTACATATTGGGCCCATTTTGGGCTCCAGCCTACACAAAGGACTGTGTTTGCTTTAGAAGACCACCCTACTGGTAAGCTTAGGATCTGTACTCCATGACATACACCTATGGTCCCTTTGGCACAAATTCCCGCATTCTGGGTTTAAGAAAGGTCACAGATATGCTCCAGGGGGAACTGAGATGCACAAAGCAGGGATTTAGTTCTGTGTAAATATGTAAACCGCCTACATTGTTTTCCTTGATTCCTAGAAAGTTAAACCAAATGTTTGGTGTGAAAACTAACACCAACGCACTTCCTGGCTCGCCACTCTAGGCCAGAGCTTCTGTGTCTTCATTCCTAGCAAACGGGGAGATGAAGGAAAGCATGAAAGGGGAATTTATCTATCTTGGAAATTAATCTTTCCAGACTTTGAATTTAATACTCAGCCCAGAGAATCCTAATTCAGTCAGCCCTCTATAACCATGGGTTCCTCATCTGCTGATTCAACCAACTGTGGGTTGAAAATATTACACACACACAAAAAAGTTATTATTGCACCTGACGTGTACTGTGTAGTTAGGCCTAAGATGGTGGCATCTGTACAAACTTTTTTCCTTGTCATTACTCCCTAAACTATACTGTGTAGTTAGGCCTAAGATGGTGGCATCTGTACAAACTTTTTTCCTTGTCATTACTCCCTAAACAATACAGAATAGCAACTACTTACATAATAATTACATTGCATTAAGTATTATAAGTAATCTGGAGGTGATTTAAAGTACACAGGAGGGTGTGCACAGGTTATAGGCAAATACTATATCATCTACACTAATAAAAGAGAAACATGGTAATTAGCGTACGACCGCTACCCTTCTCATTGGCTAATCAGCATATCCTTATGCAAATTAACTATCAGCCAAGATGGCGGCCGGCAGCCAGGCAGCTGGAAGCGAACATGAGGCTTGCTTGCTTCAGGGACTGCAGACTCCAACGTTCCCCGCCTGACTTGCCAGCCTCTGAGTTGCAACTCTAAGCAACTATGTACTATGTTGCAAATGTAGAAGTGAAACAAAACCCCAGAAACCAGCTTTCAGCCTGCTGGGATCTCAGAGCTGAAGTTATACATTGCTTCGATTATAGAACAGCAAACAAACCAGATACGAAGCCTCAGAGCTAGAGCCAGAGCTAAAGATGGCCCAGAATAAAATAAAAAAAAGAGAAAAAAAAGGAGCGGTTGGGAGCTTCAGTCAACAACCACCAGCCTGAAAGCAGCCCTCAGCCCCTCACCCAGACTGGCCAGGCACCCCAGTGGGGACCCTCACCCTGAAGGGTGTGTGACCAGCTGCAAACAGCCATCATCCCCTCATCCAGGCTGGCCAGGCACCCCAGTGGGGACCCCACCCTGATCCAGGACACCCTTCAGGGCAAACCAGCCAGCCCCCAGGCCTCTATCCTATATAGTAAAAGGGTAATATGCCTCCCAGCACTGGGATCAGCGGAACCGTAAGGCCTCCTGGCACCGGATCAGCGTGACAGGGGGCAGCGCCCAAACCCCCTGATCGCCCTGCGGCTCTGTGTGTGACAGGGGGCGGGGCCACAACCTCCCTATCCGCCCTGCTCTGTTCGTGACAGGGGAAGGCGCCCCAACCCCCTGATGGGCCCTGCTCTGTGTGTGACAGGTTGCGGCGCCCCAACCCACCCCCCCCCACTGGCCCTGCTCTGTGTGTGACGGGGTAGAGCCATAACCTCCCCATCGGCCCTGCCCTGAGTGTGACAGTGGCGGCGCCCCAACCTCCTGATTGGCCCTGCTCTGTGGGTGATAGAGGGCGGCGCCCCAACCCCCTGATCCGCCCTGCTCTGTGTGTGACAGGGGGCGGTGCCCTAACTCCCCTATCGGCCCTACTCTGTGCGTGACAGGGGGGAGCTCCCCAACCCCCTGATTGGCCCTGCTCTGTGCGTGACAGGGGGCGGTGCCCCAACCCCCCAATCGGCCCCACCCTGAGCGTGACTGAGGGTGGCATCGCAACCTCCCAATCCGCCCTGCTCTGTGCATGACAGGGGGTGGTGCCCCAACTCCCCAATCAGCCCTGCTCTGAGCCTGACCAGGGGCTGCACCTAGGGATTGGGCCTGCCCTCTGCCACCCAGGAGCAGGCCTAAGCCAGCAGGTCGTTATCTCCTGAGGGGTCCCAGACTGCAAGAGGGCACAGGCCGGGCTGAGGGACCCCCCCCTCCCCCACGGAGTGCACAAATTTTTGTGCACTGGGCCTCTAGTTTTATATAAGGAACTTGAGCATCCATGGATTGTGGTATCTGTGAGGGGTCCTGGAACCAATCCCCATGGACACTGAGGGACCACTGTATTAGTTGCATATTTATCCATTCTTTCTCCACACAAAAGCACTGACTATTCAAACATGTTTAAGGTCACCCAACCTTCATAAACTAAGTGAGAGCTGAGTGGTCTTTCCAGTCTCATGCCTACAGCTACTCAGACCCATTGGACAGACATCTCACCACATCACAGCAAAAGGCAGGGAATAGCGCCTGTGTACTATCATTTCCCTCTTCATTCCTTTGATGAGCCATGCTTTGGTGCAGAATTATGACTTAGAAAAAAAAAGACTTAGAACTAGTCCCTATGGCTGGTGAAGATAATAAAGGATTGACAAAAGGCACCTGAATGGTGGAGGAGTGTGGGGTGTAATGTGGGTGTTCATTCCCCAGGAAGAAGCAAAGTGGAGCTTTTCCTCTTAACCTACTCACATCACACACACAACAAAAGAAGACAGAGGGCTTCATTCAGACAGGTGTTCTCTGCTTGAAGAAAAAGCCACTGTGGAAAATTAGGGCTGCCAGCAAATAGAATCAAAGAACCTAGGATAGCAAGAAAGGATTTAAGGACAATCTAATTGTATGTCATTATTTTACACTTGAGGAAGTTGAGATTTAGAGAAATAAAGTGGAGCATCCACGGTCATGACCCATTTAACCGCTCAAGAACGGGACTCAGGCCCAGCCAGCGTGGCTCAGTGGTTGAGCACCGACCTATGAACCAGGAGGTCACAGTTCGATTCCCGGTCAGGGCACATACCCGGGTTGCGGGCTCGCTCCTCAATAGGGGGCGTGCAGGAGGCAGCCGATCAATGATTCTCTGTCATCATTGATGTTTCTCTCTCTCTCTCTTCTCTGTCATCATTGATGTTTCTCTCTCTCTCTCTCTCTCTCTCTCTCTCTCTCTCTCTCTCTCTCTCTCTCTCTCCCTCTCCATTTCTCTCTGAAATCAATAAAAATATATTTAAAAAAAAAAAAAAAGGAAGGAAGAAAGAACAGGGCTCAGGTATTCTGATTGACACCTGACTCTTCAGGAGATCTCCACTGTGTCTCTGAGGCAGCCTATACTAATGAAGGAGAGGATCTGAAAGCTGAGGCAGCCTATACTAATGAAGGAGAGGATCTGAAAGCAGCTCGACCATGCCTGGTCCGACTTCACATACCTGCTGGCTTCCTCAGGTGCACGTGACTGTCTGGGGATTGCTTGCTCTGAAGCAGCTGCCAGGAGCCCATCTGAGCCCTTGTCATCTCCGCCACTGCGCATCTGTAGGTGCCTTCATCCTCTGGGCCCGCAGAGAAGATCTTGAAAGAGAAAGCCTTGGGGCTCAACTTTGAAACCTGGAGTTGTCCTTGACTTGCTCTCTCGTTGTAGCCTTCCTTCAGGCCCAGAACTCCACTGGCATCAATGCGGGCCACTTCCATACCATTGAAGAACCAAACGCCCTGAAGCTGTGGGTCCCGGCCACTGCCCAGTACCTGGCACACCAGTTCCAAGGGTTTCCCTTCAGTAAACGTGCTCTCGGCCGTAAGGTTGACTTGAAAATCTCTCACTAGGAAACAAAGCAAGGCAGGTATTTAGAGAGGCCACTGCATCTGTCCCTTCAGTAGCAAAGAGAGATGAAAGCCCCGTAAGGACAGTACAAAGACTGAATGCCATGTTGGGGTTCAAGTCTAAGGAGGAGATAGGCCGAAGAAATGCCTAGCATCGAAAATGCCCTTGCCTGTTTCTTACATCACACAGAAAGAACAGCATACCTGTTCTCTGAATGCAATCCTATTAAGCAGGATGTGTGCATAGATGTATAAAGTATAGAGCAATGTGTTTTTAAAATAAAAGATATGACAGATTTTTTGCTATGTTGAATTACTAGAAATGGTGATTTCTTGCTCTATATTTTGGCTGAGAGTATCCAGTGGAGTTTTCCTACGTTAAAAGCACATGTGATCTATGACAGGTTCACAGCTAATATCATTCTTAACAATGAAAAACTGAAAGCTTTTCCTCTAAGATCAGGAGTAAGACAAGAATGCCCACTCTTACCACCTCTATTCCACATGGTACCAAAAGTCCTAACCAGAGCAAGTAGCCAGAAAAATAAATAAATAAAAGGCATCCAAATCAGAAAAAAGAAGAAGTAAAATCATGTGTAGAAACTCCAAAAGACTCCACTCAGAAAACTGTTAAAACTAATACACAATTTCAGTCAAGGTGCAGGCTACAAAAATCAACATCCAAAAATAATCTGTTGTGTTTTTAGACACTAACAACGAACTATTAGAAAAATAAATTAAGACAACGCTTATTGACAATCGCAACAAAAAGAAGAAAATGCCACCCAACACAATCTACAGCGACTCAGGCCAGGTGTCTGTGGTGACACACCTGATTCCAAAGGCCAGCTCCACCGCTCAGCAGCGGGGTGACCTTGGGCAGAGCATTCAGCATGGCTGAGGCTCAGGGTCCTTGCAGAGCCTGGCCAGAATGGTAACAACACTATTTCCACATACGGCTTGTGGAATCTATCCAACTATTCAACAGACCTTAGCCCATATAAACCCTCCTGTGGACAGAGCCAAAAATGGACGGTCTTTCTTTTATTTATGCTTCCCGGATGGCGAAAGGAAAATTTACTCAAGCTTTCAGGAAAAACATTTTTAGATTCAACAGAAGATTAGAAGAAAACAAAAAGTTATCCCATAAATACCCACCACCAGCACATTAATTTTCCGAGAAGATAATTACCTGCTGGCTGGATTCTCAAGGTTGTTTGATCTGTCTGCTTTTTTGCAATGAAAGTCCAGGTTTCATCCGGATCCTGAATCCATTCAGTTGCCTCACAGAACAGCCGGCCTTGATCCGAGGGCTGCAGGCTCCCTATGGACAGCCTGAAGGTAGCGGCCCCAAGCTTGTCGAGCCGCACGGCACTACGTGCAAACCTCTCTGTGTATGAGGGCCCAGGGAGCAACGTAAAATCTTTGGAGAGGGAAATAATCTTGGTGGCTGGACTTCCTCCATCCTGCAGCAGGTACCAGGCGACAGACAGGTGGGTATGCTGAGCTGTGGCTTTGGCTGCCTCACAGGTAAGTTCTAACGGCTCACCTTCCTCCTTACTGAGAGTCTGGGGACTCATGGTGGCAGAGAGGGTGTCTGGAATAACTGGAAGCAAAGACATAATGGTAATTGGCCCAATGCCAGTCAGACTGGCCTACTTAGATGAAGATGGCGCCCTGACCCGCCATCAGTAAAGCACATACTTTGAGTTTCTTTTCAGGTAGCCATACGCGTTCCCTGTGGCCAATGCAAATATTGGCATCTATGTACATACAGTAGGCGGAACTCAGCAAAGCTAATGGCTCCCTGATGTACTGATCTTTACATGTTTAGCATAGGCTGTAGCCAAGGTTGCTACTTGGACATGAAGTATTTAAAGGGGAACACCCTGGGAGCTAGAAGACCTAGATTCTGATCCAAAATCTGTCCCTATCTGACTACATGAACCGGAGCAAGTCAGTTCACTTCCTTGGCCTTAACCTGCTCCTTTATAAAACAACATTCTGAAACCATCTGTTATCTGCTATTCAGAGCCAACATGCAACCTGTTCGAAAGTGCTGATAACCATCCTACACCTCATCATTCTCTCCGTCCTCACAGGAAATGACAGAGCCTAAGCTTAAGTGAAGGCAACACTTAGATTCGATCAATGACTATTTACTGAGCATCTATTTAGTGCAAGGGACTGAGAGAAACATCCCCTCCTCCTGGTGCTCAGAGTGAGGTAGGAGAGAGTCACAGAAGCAGCCAATTACCACAGAAACGGGTGAGGGCTAAGAATAGTGGTGTGACTAGAGCATTGAGAGGAAAGAAATTGAAATACTGCCTGCAACAGTCAGGGCAGGTTTCACAGCAGAGGTAATAGCTACACTGGGTCCTGAAGTGTATGTAGGAGTTTGCTAGGCTGAACAAAGGGTGATAAGATATTCTAGGCAAAGGGACAAAATGGTAATTGCAAGAACTATTACCCTTTCTTTTTTTGGTAAATATGCTAGAGAAGGGTAGTATGAAAATAAGCATTGACATTATGACATTAATACCACCTATGACATTAATACCAGCTCTTATCAAGTTAATGTTCTGCCTCCAAGAGAAGACATAACCTGATGAGAGCTCTCTAAGCTTTGACTGATGCTGTGGCTACAATCAACCTATGGGTAGCTCTGCGTAGGCCTTGGGAAGACACACACTATCTCAATCTTCAAGGCAAAGTTGATTGGAAAAATTAATTGACAGCTTTCAAAGACATGAAATACCTATTTGTGATAAATCCCCCAAATATCCAGAGAGGTACATGGGCAATTTTGCCAAAGCAAACAGCACAATATAAAGCCATGTCACACCGCAAGGCACTGCGATGGATATTTGGGGGTGGCTAGCAGAGGAGGGCACACGGCTTACCAGTCAGAGTAGTCTTCGCACTGTAACTCCCATAGTATTTGCCATCAGTGTTCGGTGTGTGACACTCATATTCACCAGAATCCTTCACCTGGAGCTTTGAGATGTGCAACAAGACTGAGTTGCCCTGGAGCCTCTCCACGTAGACATCCCTGCTTCGCACCCGCTGCGCATACGCTGCGTAAGTGAAGTCGGCATCCTTGGTGCTAACGATCTGGATTTCTCGGGCCGGGGCTGTCGGCAGGTAAACAGACCACTGGAAATGCTGCTCGGAAGGTCCCTGGTGGCCAGTTACCTTGCAGCCGATGCTGACAGGGTAACCTTCAGCTCTAAACAGCGGTCCTTTCTGAACTGTTACTTCTCTCTGGCCAATGCTGAGCTTAGCTTGCAAGTGGGAGAAAGAAAGGGGAATAAAAATAGATTAGTGTCCCAGTTCCCAGCGTGCCGCCTTCTGCAGCTCCCTGTATTACACTCCCTGTAACTGAGAGCGCAGGTTATTAGCTATAATCAGCTCAAAGGTTCAACATCTTCTTTAGGCTGAGGAGCAGTGGAATGGCTTGATGAATGAATTGTTCTTCTATAACTTTAACTTCCATTATAATCTCTAGTCTCTTAGAATCAAGTCTAGCCCTAGCTGGTTTGGTTCAGTGGATAAATCGTCAGCCTGCGAACTGAAAGGTCCCAGGTTCGATGATTCCAGTCAAGGACACATGCCCGGGTTGTGGGCTCGATCCCCAGTGGGGGACTTGCAGGAGGCAGCCGATCCATGATTCTCTCTCATCATGGGTGTTTCTATCTCTCTCTCCCTCTTCCTTCCTCTCTGAAATCAATAAAAATATATTTTAAAAAAAAGATAGCTAAATAAAAATACCTGTAACAAGACTAGAAGTTAATTAAAACAACAACAACAAAAACAAGTCTAGCCCTGGCCAGTGGGGCTCGGTTGGTTGGGCATCATCCTGTGCATGAAAAGGTTGCCAGTTCGATTCCCAGTCAGAGGACATGCCCAGGTTGTGGTCTCAATTCTGGGTAGGGAGCATGCAGGATGCAGGAGGCAGCTGATCTCTCACATCGATGTTTCTCTCTCTCTCTCCCTCTTCCTTCCTCTCTAAATTGAATTTTTAAAAAAACATACAATTCTAGCTTAATTCATGTAACATGGCCCCTACCTTGAAACATATCTGCTTATCTGAAATGCACTTATTTTAAAGTAAAAACGATATATGATGATTCACCTGTACATTTTGGGGCGGGGGGGGGGGAGAGATGGGGTGCGAAATTCAGCAGGTACTTCCTAAGCCTCAAATTCCTGGGGGCATTTCTCACAGCCATGATTGCTGGAGAGGCAGTCTCCAGCACTGCCCATGGGGCCATGCCTTTTCCTGTGGGTTGGTTGGTCTATTTGTAGCTCCTGGCCACATATGATGCAAGATCAGCTGAAATTAGCACCTGAAGAGATAGCAGTACTTCCTTTCTATACCGCGGAGGGGGTTTTGATTTGTAATTTTTTAAAGAGCCACTACAGCTTTATTGAAAAGCTTCATACTGTTGAATGTCAAGTCCCACAGGATCTGGAATCAGAATTTATTTTAGTTCTTCCCTTACCCAGGTTTTCATTTGGGACCACTGTGGAATGTTTTCTGTTGGGACAAATCTCATGTATTAGATTTAAAGGAGAAAACATTATTGAACGGTAACATTTCCTCTGATATACACATTTTCAAAATCAAGCATTTTGCAGAAATTACAATGCGTTTATTTATTATGTTAATATTAAAGGCTAGTTTGTGTTCCAGAAAAAAACAAAGAACAGATGACAGATGCCACAAGGATGAGCTAGATCTTTCAGGAGGGCGGAGGGCCAGTGGGAGGGGAGGATGAGATGGAGTGACCACAAGTCGGAGTGCTCATCTGAAGGAATTAACAGAACGGAGTTCATAAGAAGATACCGGAGAAGCAGAGCATCTGCTGAATCGCATGACCCTACAGGACAGAGGAAACTGAAGGGGAAAAAGTGAGAGAAAGGAACAATGACCTTACAGAGACCATGATAAGGCTGAGAATAGAAATTTTGGAATGAAAACAATTCTGATACAAGCGGGGCTGCAAACAAATGGGCAGAAAGAGTAAGTTGTCACCCGATACAGTCAACTAACTAAAAACTGCACATGTGCATGCTCAGTGCAAAACGGAACAACAAACATCCAACCAACCAATTGACCAACCACCTGCATTTCCAGTAATCATTTAAAATATACTCATGTATTCATAAATCCCAATTCATATATATTTTATGTTTATATTGTGCTTAGAAGTTAGGGCATCTGAGAAAATTTTAAATTATTATTTACCAAAAAAAAAGATTATACTACAGACGCCATTGAAAACATTTTCAGCAAAGCCAGCCAGTCTTAGACATGCACCTAAGAGGTGTGCACTGTGCCTCAGGCGACCGTGAGAGCATCTGTGGCTGTATTATTCAATAGAGCCCCCAACTAGAGGCCACCCATACGCCCACCAATGTAGAGCAGATGAACTCAGGACATCCATAAAATAAAATAGTTGCAATAACATGAATAACTGTGTTTAATAAAAGATGCAAAATACTTTGAATCTGTTTGACTACCTAGAGAATAGAATGGTTCTACTCTTTATAAAGTTTTAAAACAGGCAAGACTACACTGTGTTAAGTGATGCAAACATAAGGGGTAAAGAGAATTAAAAGAAAAGAAAAGCGAGGAAGTGGTTATCATGAAAGTCAGAAAAGTGATTGTGTGGGGGGAGGGCTGTGATCTGGATGGGGCCCATGGCAGCATGGGTGGGTCTTTCTTGGGTCTTAGCAGTGTTCTATTTTTTTTGACCTGGGTAGTGATTGCATGGTTTTTACTTTTTACTTATTTTTTCAAAGGCACATTTATGTTTTATTAACTGTTCTTGTGTGTTATATTTCACAATTAAAAAATGCCTTTAAAAAATATGGTTTCTGAGGTACCACTCACCTGTTTATATCAGGGCATGTTTCCACAATGCTATTTTTGGTTGCTAGGCAACACTCCTTCAACATTTTCCATGACTTTTCAGAGAGATGGGTACCGCATTTGAAGCATTTCATTGTGAAAACTAACATTTCATTTTCTGTTTTATTTGCCAGTTCAATAAATATTTATTCAACCACTTCTAGTATTTCTGATGCTTCAGGAACCAAGATATGAAGATGAGTTTGAGAGAGACTCTGACTTCTATATTTTATAATTTGGTCAAGCAGGGTAATAGTCCTCATAGAGAGAGGTGATAAAAATGCTTTGAGGAATTTGAAGGAAGGAGAGATTATATTTTTTGAGGAGGGAAACAGGCCAGGTTTATGAAAGAGACAGTACCAGAAATGGACTTTGGAGAATTGGAACGATTATGACAATTTAAGTGGGGAGACAAGATCTTTTAGGTAAGGAGATTTCATGAGGAGACTGAATGAATAGGAATCAAAAGACTTGTTAAAGGAAATAGGAAGTAATCGGTTAGATTAGGGGAAGAGTTATATGAAGATTAATAGGAGGAGGTTAAGACCAGGTAGGACATTTGGGTCCAGAACATGAAGGACTTGACTCTTATGATTAAATGTTTGAACTTGATTGAGTAAGCCATGCTTGATTAAGCCTGAAAGTGTTCGAAAGGTCTTAGGAAAATTAACCTGACAATTTGTATAGGATGATGGAAATTAGAAACAGACATGAGGTAATTATTGTAGCCCAGGAGAGAAGTGATGAAGGCAACAGGGGTGGAAAGAAAGGGACTACAATTTCAAAGCCATTGTGGTGATAAAATCTATCGTTTTTCAGTGTCTTGGATGCTTGGAGGTAGTAGGGGTGGGTGGAGGGATGGAAGGAAGGAAGACATCAAAGATGATACCCAGGTTTGTGAGGGTGACTGGAAGAATAATGGAACTATTAACAGAAATAGGAGATCAGGGGGAGTTTCTGTTGTGTGTTCAAGGAAGAAGATAATGCATTTAATTTTGGAAATACTAAATTTGAGTACTGTGGAATAAACAGGAAGGATATACAGCAAATAATTGGAAATAATAGTTAAATATATGTATCCGTGCTTTAAAGTCTTCAACCCTTTGAAAAGATGTATATTCTAATCCTTTCAAGAACTCCGTCACAGTTCCTTATTTGGCAGTGCCAAAACTTGTAAATGGTCGAGTCAAACTTGAACCTAGATTTGCCAATGCCAAACCTCTGGCTATCTCTACGGTTTCTCATGGTTTCCTGTAAATGCTTGTTTGTAAGTAGGGAGAGTTCTGGGCTGTAGATGCAAATTAAGTCAGTTACACATATAAGTACTGGGAAGTGTTAGGGAATATAAAGAAGAGGGCTAAAGAGAGATTACTAGAAAATCTCTCTATTTAGGGGTTTAGATGAGGAACAATACCTATGGAAGGAAGAGTTAGGGAGTTGAGAGGGCAGCCAAGACACAGTGGAAACCAAAGGAGGCAAATCATTCCAATAAGAAAGGGCTTGTCAGCACTGCGAGAGGCTGAGGATTCTAAAGGCTTAATGATGAGGGTGTCAGCGGAGATCTTTGTAAAAGTGATGTCAATCGAGCAGAAGCGGCAGATTTCAAGGGTCAGAAGCCAATGCAGGAAGCGTAAACTACTTCAAGAAGTTTCATGCAAAAGAGTAGGGAGGAATAAGATGACAGCAGGTAGAGAGCAGCAGTGAGGGCCAGGAGGGACACAGGTGCCATTGTCTGCTTATGGGAGAGGAGCAGTGGAGGGGAGAGATGGATGAAGCCAGAGAAAGGGTGATGAATGGAGTAAGGTCCTAGTAGCAGCATGAGGTCAAGAACATGATTGGGATGGTACTGCTTTCTCAGAAAAGCAAACGCCATAATGTAGCAGTTTCATAGGCATTTTTAAGATGGAAAGGACTGACTGACAGAATTCAATTCAAATGCCTATGCATTGGGATCATACCCTGAAACAGCTTATCACGAATATATTCTCTGTGGGATATGGTATATATATCTCTCCTCTTCCTAAAGAGTAAACTACCTCGGAGGACTGTCCCTTTGCCCTCTCTCTGAATGGACAGAGGGTTAGATGCCCTAGCACAGCAGCTCAAAGTCTCATTGACTGATGGGCACACAGCGTGGCACTGACATACTGCATTGGAGTCATGCTTTTGAAACATGAAGAATTCCGTGATGGTACTGGCTTTTTTTTTTTTTTTTTCCAAAACTATCTCTGGGATTGCCAAATTTGCCACTTCAGTATTATTTGAGTAGAAGTTATTAGATTGAATCATATAAGATGACTCATATTTGACCATTTTTGATACACAAAAACAGCAACTCCAAATGATTCCACCTTACAGAAAACCTACCAGGAGAACATGGGACACACCACGCAACTCCTCTCTTTACACATAGAAAAACCTACCTGCATGGAAGCTGGGACAGCTTCCACCCATAATTTAGTTTCATTTTTTTTCATGAAATAGTTTCAGTTACACAAGCAATTTCCCCACCCCAAGACCCTCCCATATTAATGGCTTTTGTTTGGAGGCCGTCTAGTTGAGGTGAGGAATGACAGATCAAATATGCAGAACTAAGGGCTAAGTCCAAGAGCTCATGTAATCATGACATTGACCTCATTTAGCACCATATTATAACAGGATTAAGCAGGATTACTAAAAATATAAATAAATTAGGACTAAACAGTACAATTGATCAACTGGTCATCACTTAATTAGTTTCCTTCGTCTCCCCCTAAAAAGCATAATATGCTAATTAGACCAGATGTCCTTCTGGACAACCTTCCAGACAAAGCCAGGGCTGCGAGAGAAGCCCGGGTCCCGGGTGCCAGAGGGAAGCTGGTGCCGGTAGCCGGGGGAAGGAAGGCCTACTCTTGCACGAATTTCGTTCATCGGGCCTCTAGTATATATATGTTTTTTTATTGATTTTAGAGAGGAAGAGACAGGGAGAGATAGAAACATCAATGATGAGAGAGAATCATTGATTGGCTGCCTCCTGCACACCCCCTATGGGGAATTGAACCCAGACCCTTCCGTCTATAGGCCGTCGCTCTATCCACTGAGCCAAACTGGCTAGACTCCCCCTCAATATTTGTGATGACTAATAGCAGGCTTCCTACATTTTTTCAAGTTACTTCCTGATTTATATGTTCTTCACATAAAAACTGGTTCTATACAAAGTTAGTGCTGAGGATGACTCAGACTTTCGAAGTAAAATATATAAGCCAGTATCGGCCATTGTTTAAATGGGTTAAGGAAAAGCTTCCAGCGCCCCCTTTTGAATCGTGGTTACTACTTCCTCTCCCCTCGGACCGTCCAGCCTGCTTACAAAAGAGAGAAAAGTTGCAATTGTCTGACTTGCCCAATGTAAACCCAGCTTCCTCCTACACACAAACCAAACACACACTCCAAATTCGCAAAGCAAGTCCACCCGAGAATCACTCTCAGACAAACAGGAACACACCAGCCAACAATCCTCAAAGGATCCCACCAGTCCACCTGGCCCTCAGCACCTGCCAGACCAGTCCGGTGGGCACTGGTCACCCAGCAACGGGTCCCAGGAATCTCCTTCAGACCACCTCTCACCCCATCAAGCCCCAGATCGGGTTCTTACCTCACACTAGCCAATGCCCCTTGCGACGTGAGCCCAAACCAATTCAGCTCAAACCCATGTTTATTAAGCACCTTCTTGGCTGAATGCTGCTCCCTTTTTGTGCTTTAGCCACAGCCCTGGTCACACTGAGTGTAATTTCTTCTAGTTCCCCTCTGGTTCCAGTCATTTAAGTCCCCTCGCTAACTCAGTCCACTCTCTGTAGAGCAGGAGTTCTTAACCTGGGATTACTACTTTCTTTTCCCTCGGACCTTCCAGCCTGCTCACTAAAGACAGAAAATTTGCAATTTTAAAGAGTCCATAAACCTGGGTGGGAAAAAAACCAAAACCCTACATTTTCATTTTCATTAATATTCATGGAAATTTAGTATTTCCTTCAGTCATGAATGTAGACAACAAACCATAAATATTTTCATATCACATTACAGTTCTTGCCAAAATCTTGAAATATTGTTCATATTCATTACAACGTTGAAGTTTGGTGGTTAACTTCTAGATTGTTATGAAATGCATAAAGAGATGAATAAGTGACTACATCACAATCGATTTAAAACTATTTTGGCCCCAGCTGGTGTGGCTCAGTTGGTTGGAGCATCGTCCCATACACCAAAAAAGAAGAAAAAAAAATTGGCAGGTTTGGTTCAGTCAGGGCACATTTGGAAAGCAACCAATCGATATTTATCTCTCACATTGATGTTTCTCTCTCTCTCCCCTTTCCTCTTCCTAAAATTAATTAAAAATATTCTAATGGGCGGGGAAAAAAAGGACACATATGTAATACCCTTTGTAATACTTTAAGCAATAAAAATAAATAAATAAAATTAAATAAGTTAAGCACTAAAAATAAATGTAATAAATATTCAAAAAAATATTCTAATAACTGCATTTCAATATGATTGATTGATTTCCCCTAGAGCCCTTGTATTTTATTTTATGCATTTAAGACATTATTCTGAGATGGGGTCTATCGGCTTTACCAGATGCTAAAGGAAACCATTGCACAATTAGTACCTGCTCGCTGCTCTACCTACTCTGGAACTATGTCATTCCCTTCCCAATTCACCATCAAACTTCCCTTTTCCTCCCCTGTTACAGGATGTAGGAATGCCCGGGCCAGCTAAGGCCCCTGCGTATGCTCCTCAGCCTAGCCAAGTGAATCTCCCTGCCCCTTCTCAGTCTCTCAGCAGTCAAGTCCCACTTCAGCCCAGATAGAGTCCAGAACCTTCTTTAGCTTAGCCTAAAACTACTAAGTGCTCTCATGACCTTTCCTTCTATCCCCAAGGCACACTTATCTGGTCAAGCTCTGACATCAGGCAAACCTTACAATCACCTCCCAGGCTGGAGAGCGAAGCCTCTTCCTGTCTCCAGGGATGAGCTAGCCCAAGAAGACAAGGTAAAGGCAGAGCCAGCAAAACGGGCAGATCTGGCACCGCAGACAAAAGTCACAAAGCCCTGCCAACACCAGAGAAGCCTGGCCCCGTTTTTCCTGGAGAAACCACATTGTCCTGTTCCATCACCCAGCAGCCCCCGGAACAAGAGAAACAAGCGGAACGATGACACTTACTGAGAAAGAGAAGGAGAGATGCCACACGTGGGATGCGTGCCATGGGGACCCGTGCAGAGCTCTGCTGGTGGTGGCACTGAGGTTGCTCAGATGCCGGGTGACAAACGTTACGTTCTCACTATAAAGGCAAAGAGGAAGCGGTGTCATTTCCAGCTCACTGAGAGCGAGGTGGCTTGCAAAAGCCACGCTAGTTGCACTATGGTGCTTTGCAAATTGCCCCAATTTGGGTGTGAAAAAAAAAATTAGTTCAGACAACTGAACAGGACAGTTATCTTCCTGGGTAAGAATATGTTTATACAGATAAAAATAAGAAAAGGTAGGCCTCATCCTGGCTAAATATGCATCTACAGGAAGTCATCAGGGAATTTAAGGAGACGGAATAAATAAAAAAAATCAAGCAGAAATGTTCTTTTCTTAGCCCTGACCCCTCCTCCCATCCTGGGAGAGAAAAGGACTGAGAAATGGCAGAAGGGCCCCTGAAGGACATGAACCTGGCGGGGGGCAAGAGGTGATGGTGAGGAGGGCAGGCTCCAGGGCCGGCTGCCTGGGTTTGCACACCGAACCTATTTTGAATAGCTGTGTGATCTTAGAGAAGTTAATTAACCTCTTCTAACTCTCATCTATAAAAGAGTATGTACCCCAAAAGACTGCTGTGAGAATTGAATGGACGAATTTACTTAAGACGCTTAGAACAATATCTCATACATGGAAAATGCTCAGTAAATGTCAGCCACCGTCATTCGACATTTAAGTGAATCTTCTTCTGCCCAGTGTGGGCCTGGGCACCAAGGAGGCCGGGGGGAGAGCCTAAAAGCTGGCACTGGACTCTGGCCAACTTAATCCCACTCTAGTCCCAGAAGACCATGGGTGAGCTCACGGAGGACTAGTTCCCTGGGTCGAGCCTACATTCAGATAGGCCAATAGCAAGCTGGCCTGCTTCAGGCAGATCCCTGGCTCCATCCACCCATCCAACAATTTTTTAGTCCTTCTATGTTCTGGGTGCCGTGGTAGGCTGTGCCCCTACAGAGTGTTAGCAATTCCATCTTGGCTCTCAGGAAACTTCCACGTCATCGGATGATCAAAACACCACAACGATCAAGTCAGCACCCAAAGGGAATGGGGGTGCTTGGTGAGCAGGTGGGATGGACAGGATGGGCTGGGCTGGGTCAAATGAAACAGCTCGGGAGGAAGGGGGCCAGGTACAGCTGGAGAGAAACGGTTTGGCGTGAATGATGTCGCACCAGCTGTGCCTTCCTGTTGGGGAGTCAAGTTCGAGGCTGGTGTGAAGGGAGAAGGGTCTAGAGAGGTAGGCTGGGCAGATCTTAGTGAGCCATGCACACCAGGCCCAAGAGTTTGGCTTTGGGGAGCTCTTGAGAGGGTGGCGTTTTCTGTTTGTTTTGGTTTGGGGGGGGGGGGGTGTTTGTTTTTTACAGGAGCATGGTCTAGTTAGATTTTCCTGTTAAGCTGAATTCCATGTTGTGTTTAGCAATGATGAGGGTCCGAATGTGGGTGTTGAACATGAAGTCAGAGAGAGAGATGAAGAAGTAACCAAACACTTACTGAGCTCCTGCTATAGGGTCAGCACCCTACCAGGTACTGGAGACGCACGTGGAATTCAAGTGTCTGAGGAACTTTAATTGATGGTGGAGGTGGAGCGCAGCGGAGGTGAGCAGAAAATACAATGACCAGCTATTACACCAGGGAAATTAGTGGGGTCCCTAGAAGAAACACATTGTAAGAGATATGGACATTTTTAGGAGGGAAAGAGAATATCTAATTTGGGACAACAAGGAAGAGATTTGGGGGATAAATGAAGGGGAAGATGGGCCCTGCCCACCAGGAACTTAGACTCTAGTTTAAGAAACAACTGTAGATAAGAAATAGTAGCCATGAAAGGCAGCCTGTGATGGGTATCCAACTTATGGCTCTGGCAAGAAACACCCCATGAATTAACAGACTGGAGAGACCACTGCAGGCAGAGGGCAGCCAAAGGTCGTTCAGAAAAGGCTGCTTTTAAGGAGGTGCTCAGAGATCTGGTATGATTGAAATAGGCAGAGAAGAGAGGGGAGGGCATGCTAGGAGGGAGAAATGAAATTACAGATACAGAGGCAGGGGTGTGCAGGTTGTTTAATTTAGGGCAGTGTGTCTGGAATGGAGATTTCAAACGACCTCTCCAGGCTGCTCACTGTCACATCAGCGTGGCCCGAAGTACAAGAACCTGTTCACCATTTCAGTTGAAGTCATGGGTCAACCCCAGGCACCAAAGTTTTAGGCAAATGCACCGTCTCAGTTACTGTTGTGTCACCAACCACCACCAAACTTTGGGGGCGCAGAACAGCCAGCATTAATTTTTGCTCACAAGCCATTGCATCTGTTAGCAAGAGCTTGATGGTCTGGGATGCCCTTAGCTTGGACCCCCCCGCCCCCCATATCCCTCTAAGAGGGTAGCCTGGACACGCTTTCATGGCGTCAGGGGTTCCAAAGAATGAGAGGAAACACATCGGCACTTTTTCAAGCTTCTACTTGCATCAGGACTGCCAACATCTCACAGACCAAAGCGAGTCACATGGCCGCATCCAAAGGCAAGAGATGGGTTAACAAACTCGCTCTCTTTCGTGAAGGGAACTGCAGAAGGAGCGATACAGAACGGGAGCCATCGATGCAGTCAATCTGCCAAGCGCACGGAGAAGAGAATTATTTTTGAAATCAGCATTGACCACAGAGATAACCGGTGCCAATAATACAGAGCGCCCTTTATTCCCGAAATACATACAACCAAGTAAAAGCTATGCAACTTCTCATTCCTGGCTGTTGCCCGCCCCCACCCCCTTTTTTGTTTCCATTTTAGTGGCTCCATTTCTGCCAGAATTTAACATTCACAGGGTGATGTCATTTCCTTTCTGGAGGGAAAAAGAAGCTTTCTGTTGTCAAGAAAAAAAGGAGAAAGAAAAAAATAGAGCCAGAGAGAGACAGAGTTATTCTACTACCTTGGGAATTGGTGCGTTGCAATTGTATCATATGAAAGGAATGCAAAATGTAGTTCTTGCTTGAGATGGGGGGGGCCCTTGGGGGGCGGGCAGTTCTGGACAAAGCAACCCAGGAATGTATTAAAGGAAAAAAAAAATCCTATTCCAGGTCCTGGAAGATTAATGAAAAGAGATATATTTATTTTTAGATGTGATACACTCAAATATTAATTCCACAGAATCATAAAAATTACACCTTCTGTGCCCTCCCCTACCCTAAAAACTCAGGCCCAAGAACTAGTTAAACAGGGACCGTTGGCACGTAGTTTTATAGACTAACTCACATCACTATGTGATAGCTATTGCTAATCCCATTTTGCAGATGAGAAAACTGAGGCGCAGAGGAATCAACTAACCTAGCCAGGATCGTATGGCTGGGCAATGGCTGCATTCTAAGGCTGCTTCTTACTTCACTTCAGTGTTTTCTATTACACCTTGCGGCTTGCCATTCATGACTTTCAGAGAAGGCAGAATGTGTGTCCGCAGGTAGCTGGTCATGATTTTGCTCCTTTCCCTACTTGAGCTTACAATTCAGGTCAGAGTCATGGCTATATCCAGGCGTGGAACTTGCCAAAGGTATGGGCTGAGCCTCTTGTCTACATGTATGGAATACCAAGCAGTGACGCCACAGGAAGGGATCAAATGATCCGTCAACTCCCTCAACAGGAGAGAAACTGAGGCCTTGAATGGGCCCAGGTCACTGCTGGGCTCTTTCCAGGGCGTTAACTGCATTTATAAACTGCCAGTACCTTCCCCAGGCCTAGAACGGAGCCGATTCCTGGGCAAGGTGCGTAACGAGGACACAGACCTCAAAACATGAGCTGGTTCCCACCCAGAGCACACATGAGGCCCACAGGAAAGTCTATGGGGAGGCCAGCCAAGGCTGCGGCTGCTCCAAGGCCCAGCAGGAAGTCGGGGCTCCCGCACTCCCCCCTGTCCAGATCCCAGAAGCCAGCAGCCGGGGGGATCGCACTGTTTTTGTATTACAGGGGCCAGCACCTGGACTGGTTGGGTTCCAGACTGCGTCATGAGTCAGAAAAGCCACTCTGCTCCAGTCACGATATGGTCACAGGACTTTGGTGTTGGTTTCCTGATCCGCAGAGAGGAACAACAGTGACTTCTCTTTCCCGTTAGGAGACCTATCAGGTCATGAGAATTCAACCAGCAACCAAAAAGACCTTGCACCAGGCCTGGCCCTCACCTTGCCGCTCAGTGGGAATTTCAATATTGATCCTATGAAATCCATTTCTTCTTTTATCTTTATTTATTTTTAAAAAATGTTTTTGTAGATGTTTTTAGAGAGAGGAAGGGAGAAGGATAGAGAGAAACACCAATGAGAGAGGAACACCATCGATTGGCTGCCTCCCACACACTCCCTACTGGGGATCGAGCCCTCAACCTGGGCATGTGCCCTGACCAGGAACTGAACTGGCGACCTCTTGGTTCCTGGGTCGGCGCTCAACCGCTGACCCACCGGCCGGGCTCTTGTCTTATCTGTAGAGAAACTCTGCGCTGCTGTCTTAGGGTTCAGAGCTCAGAAGGTGCTCGAGTTGCAACCGGAATTCAGCTGCAATCCCTCCCGCAGAAGAGATAGAAGGACAGCAGAGGCCAACATCACGTTCCTCACACAACTTCAATTTAAATTAAACTTCCTTTAATGAAATAAAAAAAAAACAAATGGTGCATTGCATAATAGTTGTGGTCACAGTATAAAACAATACAATCAGTTCATATAACATTGGAAATGGACAAAAATACACAAGATCCTTCGTTGGTCTACGTGAAATCTGGCAGAGCCCATGTGCCACACTACAAAAGAAAAGTCAACTTTTTTCTCCTAGTGATTTGCACCCAGTATTTATCACTGAGAATTTGGTCAAACAGTGGAAGAGAACTTACCCAAATCCCAGTTCCCTTCTTCCTCTGTGGTTATTGGTGAAGCTAAAAAGAAAGTTTTCTGAAAGTAGCAAGTTGTGTAGTATTGCTTATTATTCCTGCCACAAAGGCCCAGTCTTTGGCTCACAGGTGCCCGTGACAAAATCGTGGCTGCAGGCGGTCTGCAAAGCAAGCGAGAGCCACCAGGGAAGCAGACAAGAGTCTGAGTAGAAGGGGCCTCCGCCAGCATCCCGGGGAAAGCCGCGTGGATAGGAGGGGAGAAAAGACACAAATAAATACGTTTCTCAATGAAGACTGAAATCCAGTTGGTGAGTCAGAGTTCCGCCGTCCCACGAAAAATCGGAAAAGTTGTCAAAAAGTCAGAGTTTGCATTTTTTTTTCTTTAAAAAAAGTGTAAAGTGTATGTAAACATTACAAAGTAAACAATTGAACGTAATTTTGAGGCTCCTATCCGAACATAGCTTAGGCGCTTTCCGGGGAGACTTTCATGATTAGGGGGGAAAAACCCAAACATTTTATCAAGTTTTGTTGTTGTTCAGAAGTGCAACGTCGTCCGTGGGCATCGTGGCCGGGTCCTTCCTCCGCACGCCCAGTGCTTCTGGCAGGAACCCCCGCCAGGGAGCACGTAAGGAGGTCTCTCACGCACGTCCCTGGGAGGAACGAGGTCCTTGTTACAATACCCTGGGATTTTCCCCTTCGGACCCGCCCCCTGGACAGAGGGTGGGGTTGGGATCAAAGCCTTGAACTACAACAGCAGTTTGAAAGGACAAGGGATAGTGTGAGCACCTTTCCTACTCCCGAGTGTCTGGTGTGACCCTTTCGTGGGTCACACACATCTGGGGCCACCTGGTCACGCCCCAGGCTAATACCCTTTCCTCTACCGAGAAGGGCTTCCGCTACAATAATCCTGAATCTTCTAGTGAGTGTGAGCGCGGCCAGGCTCCCGGGCACTGGCTGCTCCCAACGCAACACCTGTTTATGCGTTCTCTCTTTAACCTCCATGTGTACGCTCACCCATGACCCACCTCCTCTGAAATAGCAGTTAGGAAGTGACACGTAGAAAATACCCCACTCTTGCCCAGTCAGCGTGGCTCAGTGGTTGAGTGTTGACCTATGAACCAAGAGGTCACGGTTCAATTCCCTATCAGGGCACATGCCCGGGTTGTGGGCTCGATCCCCAGTGGCGGGGCATGCAGGAGGCATCTGATCAATGATTCTCTCTCATCATTGATGTTTCTCTCTCTCTATCCCTCTTCCTTCCTCTCCGAAATCAATAAAAATAGACTTAAAAAATTTTTAAGAAAATACCCAACTCTAGTGCTATGGAGGCCTCTTCCTCTTCCTCCAGTCACTCATGCTCTGCGGCCCATCTTCCCTGATTCCATCTGTGCCTAGAAGTCATCTGTGCTGCCACCATCAGTGCAGGAGCCCGTGCCTACCCCATGAGTGGTCCCGCAGTGGGCGAACAGACAGGGGGAGCCTGCCTCCTGGGGCTGCCTCAGTGATGCGTGCAGAAGGGGTGGTGGGCAGCAGAGTGAGGGAAGTGGAGGGAAGACTGTGAGCCGGGAGGGGTCGGGCTCGTCCGGCCCATTGAGACAAAGAGCCGTACATGAATGGCCATCGTTTCGTATTACTTTATTGCTCAGAACCAACGTGTCTTTTTTCCCCTTCGGAAGACAGGGGAGTGTCAGATCCTTCGGAGCCACGCAGCAGCACGGAGGAGTGCGATGCAGGGCGGGCGTCACCGCCGAGCCTCCGGGCCCCACGGGGAGGCCTCCGAAAGGCTGGCCCTGTGCCGGGGCCAGAACGGAGCGGAAGGTCTCTTGTGGTGCGTTGTCCTATCCCCGGTACGAGCAGTCGGGCCATAGAGACTGCTCTCAGATCTCCTTTGTAGGCTGTTCCCAGGGCAATGCGTTGCTGGGTTTCCTTCATGTTCCTAACAGGAAAGCAAGCATCCCAGAGGCCAGCTCTCTCACCAGCCCTTGCAGAGGATCTCACAGACCCGCCAGGGCGGACAAGGCCAGAGAAAACACTCGGTTCTTCCCGGCCATTTCTGATCCCGTGAAGTCAGCCAGTCTCCAAGCAGCAAGAGTCCTTCACGTTAAGGAGACCAAGCAACCTCGGAAGGAGGGGAGGGGGGCACCTGTGGGTCCCCCTGGGTGTCCCTGGGTGTCCAAGGCCTTTGCCTCCTGCAAAGGACAGGACTGGGGACTGGAGGTGGCTTCTTCCGCCTGACACACCCCTGACCCTCCCAGCACGAGCTGCAGAAACCTAACTCTCAGGATCCGCCTTCCGCTCTCCCTGGGGCCCCCGCGAGGCCCAGTGGCCTCCGCTCGATCGCAGCGTCTGTTCCTTCCCTTGTCCCCAGCTTCCTCTTCCTTGCAGACCTTCTCCCTGCCCTGGTCCGAGTGGCTGTGTATTTTTCTTCATGTTCATTCTTAAGGCTAAGGTGGCATGATAAGGTGCTTGGTGGAGAGCCAAATCCTAGATCCCAGGGCTGCCATTCTCAGCACGCTCACAGAAAGCAAAGAGCAAAGAAATGGAAAGGGGGCAGAGAGGCAAAAAACCAAAATCCGCGTCTGGGCTCGATGCGAAGCTACAAACCGCAAGTTCAGATTCCCAATGTGGTCTAAGCCCCTGAAAACAGGGGCCGGGCAGGGGGGGTCAAGGCCACACATTCGCCCTGGGCACAGGTCTGTGTTGTCCCTGGGCCGGCGTGGAGGGCCACCCTGCTCCTAACACCTGCCTCCCACCCCGGAGCCGGCCGGCTCTCACCCGGGACAAAGAACTCCGAACGCCATCACCCCGCCCTCACCGCGACCCCTCGGGACAAAAGCTATAAACACACACAAGCCAGAGATCAATAAACCAGTAGGAGAAAAAAATTAGACAGAGGTTAACCATGAAAAAGCCGCCGTCGGGAAAAGACACGCGCGACCGTCCTCAGAAAGTGCCGTGGGAAGAGAAGCTGTGTGCTGGTAAACGTGTCCGCGCTCCAACTCCACGTGCAGAGGAGAGCGCGCCGAGTCCCACCTGAGATGAGCGAGGACTGGGTTTTAGTGTGACACACTTCACGTCAGAACATCACCGTCCTCTTCCTGCCCCGATCGCTCCGAGACCGTCCGTCCCCGTGTCGCTGCCCCGGCCGGGCGCCGGCCTCGTTAGTCCATCTCCATGGACATGAGCCGGCGGCGCTCGCGCCGGGTCTCCTGCACCTCCTTCTTGCAGCACCAGTGGGAGCTGCAGTACCCGATGAGGCAGGACAGGAGCCCCACGACGGTGGACAGGCCGACGCCGATCAGCAGCGGGTACTTGAAGGCGTTCAGCACTGGCAGGGGCAGAGCAGAGGGAAGCCGGTTAGTGGTGCCAGGGCGGTGGCTGCAGGGCCCACCACCACCTCCTGTCCCCACTGGAGCCAGCAGATCCCCTTCGACCTTGTCTCCAGCCCCGGGCACAGCACTGCTGGCAGGAGCAGCTCAGCCCTATCTGTCCAAAAAGTGGGCAAATGTCTCCCCACCCAGTGCTGTGGGGGGAAAGGAAACAGCAAAATGATTGCGTTCGATGCCTTTGAATGTCAATTTGCTTTTTAGGGTTTGGCAGGAGATGGATTTTTAAAAGTCAGTATAAGGGCACCGCACCCTCCGCAGCAGATGCCTCCGTAAAAAAACAGTCCGTAAACCAATTCTATGCGTCAAAAGACTGAAGTGCACTCGGGGAGCTATTTTAAGTAACACGGTAGTAAATTATCCAGCAAAGTCAAGAGTCACTCCCGCACTTGTTTGCTAAGTCTGGGCTTCCATTTTTTTTTCTTTGCCACTTCAAGGAAAGAATTTCTAAGATGCAAATATGGTGCAAGTGTTAGGAATGCACACTGTTTAGGTGTCCCCCCACTTGCCCCCCACCGAATCCCACGTCCCCTCCCCGGGAAGTACCAGCACGCCTTGGCGGACCTCCGCAATGTGGGAGGTGCCTGACATTTCGTAGGGCTGCACTTTCACAACCGCCCCAGGAAAGGGGGCATCGCATTTTACAAGAGAGGGAATAAAGATCGGAAGGGCTACACCATCTGTGGAAGAGCTGGGGGTCCTATTCCAGTCTCCCCTGAACTGATACTATCACCAGGGAAACAGACTCGAGTCTCGGAATGCTCAGAGGCCCCTGGACTGGAACTCTCTCCAAGGAGTTTTTTCAATCAATGTTCACCCTGAAACGTTTTGCAGAGATGGTTCTCATTAACTGTCTCCGACTTTGGGGTGCTCGGGTAACAGAGTGGGAAGGGGCCCTCTGCCCACCTTGTTTGGCTGACCCTGCTGGTCAGTGTGGGCCAAAGAGGCCGGGAGCTCCCCCTCCCATCCTGGGGTCCCATGAAGAACCCCGCCATGCTAGTAACACCAGGAGGAGCCTCCCTTTCCCAAGAACCAACATCAAGGAGGGCAAGAGCAGCTGGAGCCCACTCCCAGCATCTCCCCGGAGACCTGAACCGGCTCTCCTGACTCCGCTCTCTGCGGGCACAGTGAGCTTGCATGGAATTCATAGGAAGCATCGAAAATCTTCCCAGTAAGTCTTAAAAATCATTTCTCAGTGCTGCTCCCAGCATATGACACCGAAGCTGGGCAAACACCAAGGGCTGCCTGCTCTTTCTGGTACGGGCCCCGCCAGGCCTGGAGGGCACCAGGCCGTGTTCTAGCACATTCCTCAAATGGGGGGAGCCCGGCTTCTGCCCACTGAGGTCCAGCAGAGAGCAGACAGGATCTGTGCGCCACCCTTACCGTCCATCTTCACAGTTATAAAGACGGGCTTGGAGGAGATCTCCGCCTCCTTCTGCCAGGAACCCGTCGGCGACTTCACCCAGGGAGCCACGGAGCAATAGTAGTTGCCGAAGTCCTGGTCCTCGGAGCCGTGCACCTGCAGCAGGAACTCCAGCACGCCCACGCGCTCCAGGCTGAGGTCGCTCTTCCAGTCCCTGCGGGCCGTGCTCACAATCCCCTTGCGGTCCAGCGAGGACAGGAGGATGGGATCCTTGTCCAGGCCGAAGGAGTGCACCACAAACCAGGACACGTCGAAGGCCATGTCATCTATGGATCACAAGCCAAAACCCTGGGGTCAGTGCCATGGGCGGAAATAGGCTGGCACGCAGGTCACCTGACGACGGGCCGGCACTGCTCTACCTGCTCCTCACGCCAACCCTGTGATGGAAGCGCTGTCACCCTCCACACCCTGTGGCGGGACCAAATCCCCATGAGGTCACACAGCCAGGAGGCAGCAGCGCGTGTGTCCTCACTCAGGGAGTCCAGCCCAGGGTCCCCCGCTTGACCTTGTCGCTGCCACCACCCAGCCCAAGGAGCACAGGAGGAAGAGTCGGACCCCAAACTGTCTCCTACAGAGAACACGGGGCGTAGAGCTGGTACGTGGTGACATCACACGCCGTCTCCCAGAGAAAGCGGGGCCCCTTGACATTTCGGGCAGAAGCACCAATGACTGGGAGGACACGAAAGTCGTAAGGAACGAAAGGTCCATCCAGTGGATCATAAAGAATTTAGAGGCGTCAACAGTTTCAATGTCACGGTTCCCTGTGGATTCCCCCTTCCTCCTCCCTGCCTCCCAAGAAGTGCTTACACTCAGAACCAGAGGGAAAAAGTCAAGCTGAGAAAATTGAACACAGTTTAACAGTCCCAGAGAGCAAAGCTGCCGAATTGTACAGCGTGCTGCAAAATTAAGCCTCACATACATTAATATGGGCATCAGAGAAGGAAGAGTACAGCCCAGGTGGTAATGCTCACCGGATGTGAAGAGAGCGTCCACCATGAGCCCTAGCGCACTGACACTTAATGTCCTCTTAGAAAGTGAGAAAGGGACGCCAAGTGTCACGAAGAGGGCCGCCAAGAAAGGGTGTAAGACGCATGGCCTCTGCTCTTTGGCATCCTGTTGGCGATGCCAGTATTTCCTTCAAAGAAAACATTTACAGCGGTTTCTCTAAGGATTTAATCTACACTAGCTCCTCCTGGTCACCTGCTACGCATTTGCTCTTTTCTGCATTTCTTCCTAGCATCAATCACTATCTGATGGTATACGGTGATTTCCTCCTGGTCTGCCTCCTCAACTAGATTGCCAGTGCCTCGAGGGCAGACTTGGAATGTTTTGTTCACTCCTCTACTCCCCACATCTCGAACAGCACCTGTACACAGAAGGAGCTCAATAAATATCGGAATGATAAGGAGGACGAAAGACAAAGGTGGGGCGCTTCACTCTGCCGGTGGGTTTCACACCAGCTTGAATAGGCCCTGTAAGTGGCCCACTAATTTCCTGAACAACCCAGACGAAATATCTGCACGGGCCCAGCTGGTGTGGCTCAGTGGTTAAGCATCGACCCAAGAACCAAGAGGTTGCTGGTTCGATTCCTAGTCAGGGCATATGCCCAGGTTTTGGGCTCGATTCCCCAGTAGGGGGTGTGCAGCAGGCAGCCGATCGATGATCTATGTTCTCTCTCATCTATGTTTCTCTCATTCCTCTCCTTTCCTCTCTCTCTAAAAAAAAATTAATAGAAACATATTTTAAAAATATCTTGTGTTTCCAATTCATCTGACAGATGCATCCATTCAACCAATTTTTATTAAACACCTACTGAGACCTGAGCTGAGCAGTGTGGGGATAAGCGGACAACCCAATCTTTGACGTCCACGTCTGAGCAACGTAGTGGGGATGATGCAAGAGATATTTACAAAGGCCACGTGGGGAAAGGGTGGGAGAAGTACCTGGGTCCAGGGCTGCTCCTTCGACAGTGACGATACAGAACAATTTGATCAGATCTCCCCGGATGACTGAGGGCGTGTCTGAATACACGGAGGCATTAAATATAGGACCTGGAAGAAAACGATGATCATCATGTCCTTTCACAGTGTTCAGGCCTTAAAGGGCCCAGGCCCCTTCGAAGAGAACGCAAGACGATACAACCTAAAGAGATCCTCACAACCCTAACCGGTTTGGCTCAGTGGATAGAGCATCAGCCTGCGGACTCAAGGGTCCCAGGTTCGATTCCGGTCAAGGGCATATACCTTGGTCGCAGTCACATCCCCAGTAGGGTGTGTGCAGGAGGCAGCTAATTGATGTTTCTCTCTCACCGATGTTTCTAACTCTCTATCCCTATCCCTTCCTCTCTGTAAAAATCAATAAAATATATTTAAAAGAAAAAAAAAAGAGAGATCCTCACAGAGGATTTAGGCTTTTATTTACTTTATTTGAACCAGCAAGGAAAGACTTACCTAATTTGGACAAATTTCCCTTTCTTTTCCTTCTACGACCAGAGAAAGCCCCAAATGCCCTTGAGGTCACCAGTCCCGGCCCTCACCGCCCCTCGTGGCCGCAGCTGCGGGAACAGCAGAGCGTTTGTGCTCCGGCTCCCCAGGCCAGTGAGGACGGGAAGGCCTTCCTCGGGAATGACTCACCCAGCGGGTTTCCTGCTAATGAAACCAGCCACTCGCTGTTAATGTGGGTCATTATCCCAGGCTTAGAAATATTTTTATTCCAATTTCTGTGGTGATGCTGTTTTTGTAAGGGGATTTGTCTGGTTAACTTCAAGATGACAGACTAGGCCAGTGAACAACCAGAGTCACTAGGTGTCCCCCGATTCCTCGTCTGCAGAGAGTATGTGGACCACTTGGCTTTTAAAAATAAATGTTGACGCAAACCATCTTGCAACTCCAGCCCCTAAAAGAAGGCTGTTAGCAGCAGTATTTTTGTGAAAGGCAAAACTGCAGACCAGCTGCATGACCACCAACAGGGTGACCGTTAACCAAATTCTAGGAGGTTGAGTCATTAAAGGTGGTGTTTACCTAGAACGTGTTATAACATGGGAAATGTTTATGTTGTGATGTTAAACAGAGGGAAAGCAGGTCATAAAACTGTGTATACAGTCTGATCTCAACGCCATGAAGACAACATACCAGAGAAAATTCTAGGAAGACAAAGACTACAAATTAAGTTTATAGGTGAAGCTCTTTTCCTTCGTTCTACTTTACTGTGTTTTAAAACATTCTCTATTAGGGAGAAAACCATCATTTTCCCCAATAGGAAGTATTGGCTCAGTAGAGCCTCTTGGGAAACGCAGTCCTCATACAAGGAGGCAAGTGGCCTGAGACCAGGGGACAGAAAGGTGGACACCAGGAAGGACATCTTCGCTGTGTGTGCTGCTGATTGTAAGAAGTGGTTGGCCAGCATGACTTAGTGGTTGAGCATCGACCTATAAACCAGGAGGTCACGGTTCAATTCCTCATCAGGGCACATGCCCAGGTTGTGGGCTCGATCCCCAGTGTGGGGCATACAGGGGGCAGCCGATTAGTGAGTCTCTCTCATCATTGATGTTTCTATCTCTGTCTCCCTCTCCCTTCTTCCCTGAAATCAATAAAGTGACGACTCTTCAGTATCAAGTCAATATTTGCTAAGCGCTATTCAGGCTACGGCATTGTGCTGGATACTGGCTTTGACTGCAGCTTCTCTTACACTGTGAACTGGCCACGACAACTCCAGGGATTAAAATAAAAACCTTAGGCAGTCTATTCATCCTGGAAGCTACAGTGATTTTTTTCTTTCCTGTTATACTGAGACATAAAGAATTGAGAAATAAATTCAAAACCCAGAAATACAAAAGATTGTATGTCTCCCCTCTTCCTCATAACAGTTTTAAAGAAACATCAAATAAGAAATGTAAGACAAGCCGGAATAAAGTTCTATAGATAGTAAAAGACATACAAATAGTAAAAACACCATCATCTGAATCTTAATAGACACAGGAAAGCATCTGAAAACACCCAATACCTCTTCATGGTAAAAACACTCAACAAACTAGAAATGAAAGGAAACTCCCTCAACTCAGTTAAGGACACCTATGAAAAACCCACATTCCCATGACACTCCATTGTGAAAGCCTGGAGTGATCCCGCCCGCTGAGATCAGGAACAAGATGTCCATTGGAGCCACCACTACTCAACTCCGTCTTAGAGGTTCTAGCCAGGGCAATCAGGCAAGGAAGTGAAACACAAGGTATTCAGTTTGGGAAGGAGGAAGTAAAACTGTCTTTATTCGCAGAAAGCATGATGTCCTATTTTTAAAACCCCAGGGAATCGACCAAAAAACTAGAACTCATAAACAACAAAGAAGTATCCAGGCCAAACCGTGCAGAGCATGGAGGCCGAGAACCCTGCACAGAGCGGTGGTTCTGGAGCCCTGGCTTGCACCACAATCACCAGGAGGGGCGGTAAAGCTCAGGCTGTGGGTGCCCACCCTCGGGGAGTGTGGTTCAGTAGGTCTGGGTGGGCCCAGCATTTGCATTTCCATCAAGTTCCCAGGGGAAGCTGTTGCTGGTTGCACCGTCCTACGTTGAAAAAAGGTTGCATCCCTCCATGAGCAGAAGCAAGGTTCCAAGTATACACTCTAAATGGGTAAGCTGTATGGCAAAAATAAAGCCCACGGGTCTCTTCTAGCTCAACCTCTGATTCCACAGGGCTCCCTGCTCACCTGAGGTTTGGAAGTCTATCTCAATAGGATTGGAGAGACTGGTTGCTGCTTCTCGCCACAGGCTGCCCCTGACAGGAGACCAGGCTGTCACCACGCAGCGGTACAGCCCTGCATCCGACACCTGAGTCTGGTACATCCGATAGCGGAACTCGTCTTCCTGCACTTTCTCCAGCACGACGCCGTCCGCCCGGGAGGCATCTGTCCAGTTCTCCAGCCTCACCACGGCGTCCTGGTCCAGGGAGATGATGTACTTGGTCTCGTTGGGACTGGAGAGGTCGCCCGCAGGCTTCTCCGCCGTGATGAGAACAGAGTAGCGCGGCGACTTGATATTCTGGGAAGACACTTTGCAAGTCATCTCAAATGTATTTCCGGCAGCAAAGAAAGGCTTGGGCTGCCTCGCCTTCACCACGAGCACGGAATCTGGAATGAGGGAGCAGAAACAGGTGATGTCCGATGGGATCAGTTCAAATGGATAGTATCTGAAAGAACGATGTCAAGGAAATAGGAATTTATTTGCAAACTGCCACACAACGGCACTTCAGACAATGTGGAAACCCAGAAAATCACGTGATGCTGGGTGAAGGGGAGCAGCCTGAAGTGACTTATCGGGTGTGAGGGAAGCAGAATTGGTGGGTGGGGATTTAGTTTTGAGGTTTTTCAAGTCCTTAAAAGAGTAAGAGTTTGGGTAGCTATTGGTACCCGCCCCCCATCCCCTAAGGATGTGAGGGAGAGCTCACTCTCAGGGAAGGGGGCAAGACAGGCTCTAGGAGACACCACGTGCCTCTCCTCTCCTGAGATCCCGCTGGGTGCAGGGGAGGAACCCTCAGCCTAACCAGCCTCGTGGAAGGGCAGGGAAGGGAGAAACGTGTGCTCTCCGTTTAATCCCGCGACGGTAACGTCACAGAGCAGATACCGGCATTTACTGAAGTGATGGACACACCCACCTGCAGATCTAGTCATTTCCACAGAGACACTGCTGAACACTCTGAGCCTGCACCCATGTCTACACTAACTTTAGGTGTTAAGAGTGTTACGCCCCATATCTCTGTCCAAAAAAATAATAATTTTTTTAAAAAAATCTCTAAGCATATACACATCAGAAATCACCGATGTTAGAACAGCTCAGTGTCAGGCACTTTGGTGCTGAAAATATTTGCTGAGTGAGTGAATAAATGAATTAAACACAGTCTCTTCATCCTTTAAGGAAATAAGATGAGATATTTATGTTGGGGTTTTTTAGGAATAACTGTTCCACCAAACCTGTGAGTAGAACATGTATGTTATGGTGTCTCTCCAGAATCACCAGTTCTTTTTCTTTTCTTTCTTTTTCTTTTTTAAAAATATATTTGTATCGATTCAGTGAGGAAGGGAGAGATAGAAACTCCAATGATGAGAGAGAATCTATAAATTAGGCAATTTTATTGATAGATTTGTTCTTACCATAGATCTTAGCAACCTCAGCATACAATTTTTGTTCTTTCCTTATTAATTCAGGAACTTCCGCCTTTTCATTGAAATGAAGCACTTTATGGCTTCTCTTTGGCACATCCAAATTGCCAGCATCGCTACTCTTGCACGTTGGGACCATTATTATGTAAAATAAGGGTGACTTGAACACTTGACTGCAACACCACAACTGTCGACCTGATCACCAAGAGGCTACTACGTGACTATCGGGCGAGGAGTGTGTACAGAGCAGAGATACTGGACAAAGGGATGACTCACATCCCAGGAGGGACAGAGGGGGATGGTGTGGGATTTCACCACGCTACTCAGCATGATGTGGAACTTAAAATTTATTAATTGCTAATTTTTGGAAGTTTCTTTTTAATGTTTTTGGACCGCCCAGGGGCAAGGAAAGAATGAGATTAACAGGTGGGCAAGGAGGTGTGGGGAACAAAAAGACAGAAGGGACGGGAGGTCAAGATTAATTTAAGTTAAAAAAACACACTAAAACAGGAGATCTAACAGCATGTTTACAAGCCAATGGGAAAGGTCCAAAAAGAGAGAGATATTGAAGATACAGGAGGGAAGCCACGTGCCTGAGTAGTGAGAGGTCGCCTAACTGTGAGCTCAGCGCTGGGGAGGGTGTGACAATTCTCCCGATTGTTTCCATTTGTTTAGGGCCTAGAAAGCAGGACCGGGAGCTGAGAGGGAGCTGGGGGAGGAGCTTTTCAGATAAAGTGATATGCAGTCATCATTTTAAAGAGTAGGGAAGTAAACAGATTAAGGAAACGTAGATGATGCCCAGGGAGTGCTGAGAGCCCACTTGACATGAATGATCGCAGATCTAATCTAAAAGGAGCCCAGTCAACATCTTTAAATGTTTTTCTCCAACCACATTGAGCTCTGCAGATGCAGAGAGGGAGGCGGCAGAGGGCTGGTTCTGAACCGGGGTGTAGCTGAGCCAGAGAACAGTGCAAACGGGGAGCTAAGGGTGTGCAGGGAGGAACTGTGACTGACTGGGAACCTGGCCTAAGTAACAGCAGGGTGACTCCTAACTTATCGGACCTCCCACCCCTGGACATGTCCAAGAATGAAGAGGGTGCTATTAAAAATGACACAGGACCCTGGCCAAGAGGCTCAGCTGTTTGGAGCATCGTTCCGCACAACAGGTTCGTTTCCCGGTCAGTGTGTGTTCAGGAGGCAACCGATCGATATTTCTTGCTCTCTCTCTAAAATCAATAAACATATCATAGGGTAAGGATTAACAACAACAACAACAACAACAAAAGACTCAGGATAACAGGTATAGATTGGACTACCCTGGGCAAATGGTCATCCTCCGTAAGACAGAAGTGAGGACAATGGGAGTGAAGGACAGTGCAGGGCAGTAGGATTAATGGACTGTCTGTCTATCAGGTACACCTGATAGGTTGAAGAGTTGATGTTGGAGTCTAGAGAGAGTGATCTAGAAAGGCAGCGGTGTGCATAGAGAATAGGACGTTTGAAATTGGGAGCATGCAGGTCTTTCAGTTATCAGAAGTGAGGTGGTCTAGTTCAGGTGTGAGCAGGGGCATGAATAACAACAATAGGACAGAGGATGTGATGACCAGAGAGAAGGACAAGGGGCCGAGATGAAAAGCTTATCTACACGGTGGCGCCTCAGTGTGCCTGCACCCAGTGGGAACTCGTGGGTGCGGACACTCCCAAAGGCCCATGTGAAGTCTGGCTCACTAGTAAGACCCGCCCAGTAGAGCAACAGTGTCAAAGGCTGACCATGCACACCGTGAGTGCCTCTGAGATGAGTCCCTGCCACCGACCATGCCCAGCGCTCTCACGAGGACTTACCCTTGTCCAGCCTCACCACCCGACAGGGCTGGGTGCTGCAGAGAGAAGCAGCAGTCATTTGAGCATGCGTTTCCTGGAGTCCTCGTTTAAATGGAAACCTGCAGGGTGACTGTGTATCTGAGAACATACAGTCGGATGACTTAAGCCAAAATGAAATAAGAACAGAGAACAAGGACAAAGCGCCTACCTTCTGAGGCCCAAAATATGTGGACAGGTTTAGAGAAGACATCCCTGCTCTTCACCCAGCTGCTGTTCCGCTGTCTGGTCCAGGCGGACACCACGCAGTAGTAATTGCCCCTGTCTTCCTCTGTAGTCCTTTGGATTCGGAAACTGAACGTGTCCGCACGCTCCTTAGAGAAAATAAAGTCTCCGTCCTGGGCCCGCTGCTTGCTCCTCTCTCCGTACTTGAGCGTCCAGTCCCCGTCCATGGCCGCGAGGAGCTCGCTGGTCACCACGTCGTCGTCGCGCCGGTTCACCCTGTAGTACCAGGACACCGTGACACGGACGCTCCCCTCCATGCTCCTCTTGTCCACCACCCGGCACTCCAGCTCCGTGAGGTCGTCGGAGAACTCGGGGACCTTGGAGGCGTTCAGGTACACCTGGTAGTCTGGCTCTGAACCAAAGAGAGGGGAACAGGGCTGAAAAATCAGGCGGCAACATCCCAAGACGTAGCAAAAGGCACGAGACGAGTACTCCTCTGTCCTGACAATTAAATGCTTATCCTGCCAACGACAAAGACAGACATGAAAGTCCTTGCATTGGACGGGAGGGAGCCTGGAAGAGCTGTTATTGCAAAACTTGTACAACTCTGTCCCCAAGAACACTTCCAAAGCCAGAAGCCCAATGTCCCCATCAGAGCCTCGATCTTTCCATAGGGGTGGGGTCCGCGGTCAGTCTCCCCAGGAGCCTGGACTCTTTGGAGAAGGATCTAAGAAGCCTGGTGTCCACACTCTGCCAAGATTTCCCCTGGAATGCCAGGCAGTGCCCACAGACCCCACTGGAGCAGCACCGGAAAACCCTATCCCAGAGGACATTCTAGCACTTGAGGCCAACCCACCCCATCGAGGCGCGGTTCCTGCCATCCTTGGCTGGGCCCCAAATGCAAGGCTCTCAGGTCACCACCCCCCTGTGGTCTCACCCTCACTTTACTGGTCCCTGGACTTTCTCCACTGAATCTGTTCCACTGCCAATAAACACACCATCCTCAAACTCCCAACTGACATTCTTCTCACAGCCACGTGGAACTCACCCGTATAAAGGTCAACCTTGAAGAGCCTGGCTCGCTGAGGCCCCACTTCCCTGCCAGGCACCGATCTGACAGGGAATAGGGGGAAAGTCAGCCTTCTCCTAGCGTCCCCATGGCCATTGTCACGGTCCTGTTATTTTATAAAAACCTCTCCTTCTGAGGTTCATGACATTAATCCATTTCTGCAACTCAACGTCGACCCCGAGCCCTTCTCCACACTTGCCAAGGAAGGGATATAGAACCCCTTTG
>NW_005871251.1:1973090-2009195 GCF_000147115.1 Myotis lucifugus
CTTCTGGGAGGGAAAATCACTCTACCTAAACAGAAGTTTCGTTTGCCAGCACGACCTTTATTCACCTCGGTCCGACAGTGTCGTTTTATTTCACGTTGTTTTTATTTATGACTCATTCAGATTATAAACTGCTGAGGTCAAGGAACTGTTCTTTTTTGATTTACGCTTCTAATGAAATGTGTAATATCAAGGCTTCCCCAAGACCGATTCACTGGGCCAGGCAATGGGAAGAACTCAAAATCCTAATTCCATCTCCACAAGCACTTGGTTGCACGTGAGGCTGGACCCTGGGCTGTTGCCAGTTAAACCAACGTGGCCCTGCCGGTCCCTGGGAGCACGTCCTGCCATGAGGTGGCTTCTGGGACGTCATCCTGCCTCCTCACCTTTCAGACAAGTCGCACGGCTGGGGGTTCCTGCTCCCGGACAGTGGGGGCTGACACACCACACCGCCTCCCCAGCGACAAGGGACTGCGGAACAAATACCACCGAAATGTATTTGTACGGTTGCATGCATAAGCCGAGGTATTCCCAAGTTACCCCACATCCAGGGTTTCAGACCCTCTCCTCCTGGCAGCTTCTGGCACAGCGGCTGGAGTGCAGACAAGGATAAAAAGCTCAGTTCATGTGGACAGGACAGACGGAACTGGCTATGCTCAGGGCCAGATGCACTCTTAGCTCCGGTCCAGACCGACCTGGACCGTGCCAACATGGAGAGGCCTCAGGAAGCTCTTTACTGAACGGGTGGTCTCCTCAAGAGGAGGACCCTAATGCAAAGACAAACAAAAGCAAGTGAACTTACAAAGGGAAGGTCCCAGTGATTTAAAGCAGCGGTCGCCAACCTTTCGGACCTCACGGACCACCAGTGGTCTGCAGACCACCGGTTGGCGACCGCTGCTTTAAAGGATGTTTCAAGGTCACCTGAACTATCCACCAGCCTTGTAGGTCGACGAGACTTATGACTCCACTATGTCAGAACAGTAGTTAGAGATGGGCTCTTACTTCTCTCGTTTGGTGCATGGACAGAAGTGTCCTGTGTTGCTCTGTGGGCAGAGACTGCGCCTGTTCCCCATGGCCCATCGTGCACGTACCTCACCTCTCCTTCTAACAGAGAATTCCTTTGCGCTCACCTAGCCTGTCACGCCCCCACTTCTTATTCAACAAACGTTCACAGACACCCTACCACCCACCAGGCTCCCTGCTCTCTAAGGACTGTACCTGAACACGGCCTTGAACTCTGGTTGTGTCTTATGGACCTTCCTCACAGGGCCAGGCACTACCTACCTATTCAAACATATGTGCTACCCACGCAGTGCCTTGTTCATAAAAGATATTGCCACACTTGCTGAATTGGACTGCATTTCATATTTTGCATAAAAATGCTCATTTTGGGCAGAAGCATTCCACCACTGATTACCGCGGCATTCTGCTTGATCTCATCAAGAAATCTGCTAAGAATGCCATGGTGGTTATGTTTAAAAATGCGTATCAGTTAAAGATGCCTACTGAAGTTTTTAATGGTAAAATGACACGCTTTCTGGCATGTGCTTTAAATTCTTCCTGAAGAAAAAAAAAGTGAGTGTGTCTGTGTGTGTGTCTGAGGGAGGGAAGAGAGATGAAATGAGATTGGCAAAATATTGATCATCACTGAAGCTGGTGGTTCCTTCTACTTCTGTGTACATTTCTCAGCCAATTCTATTCCAATAGCACCACATGTGAGTAAGCCTTCTCTCAGCACACAGAGGCCAAGGAGTGGCGTCACCAACATTCCAACAAGCAAGGGTCTGCTTCCTAATCTGGTGCCCTGGACAGCGTCTGCTCATAAGCACACCGCCTCCTGGAGCCATGGCCTCCAACATTAGGAGCCCCCCTCAAATCAAAGACCACGGTCTTTGCATATGGGTCAGGAAACTCCTTTGTTACAACTTTCAAAACAACGAGCTCTCAGAATCATTGGCCGAGTTATCAAAGCAGATATTTTGTGCCTACTGTATGCAGGGACGTAGCTGCAGGTTTTCGCAGATTACCTGCGCTCACTCTCACAATTCCATAAGGAAGGTATCATTATCCCCATGTGACAATGACAATGACAACGACACGCATTTATCGAGGGCTTCCTACAGGCCAGGCTCCCACCATACCATGCGCTTTCCCCACACTCTCGCTTACTCTTCACAGCGACCTTATGAGACAGACACTATTTTCAGGTACATTTCCTAAATGGGAAACAAAAAACAAATACCAAATACAGGGTACAGATGACGGGCTGAAGAATTGTGCACTGAAATTGTATATCGCCCAATAAATTCAATAAAAAGAAAAACAAAACAAAAAATACCAAAGCCCAGAGGAGTTAAGTTCGAAGAGTCCAGCCAGCCTTGCACAGTATGTGTGAGCAGAATTCCAGGTTGGGCTTTGGCTCCATGGTCCTCCCACTAGGACCAAATTACACAACCTTATTACACGTCCCAGTTATTAACACTTTCCCAGAGCCTGCTGCGTCCCAGAAGACGAGAGTGATAACAGCCCAGGCACTAACCCGGACCGTGGTTCACAGGGCCATGTTCTAATACCCCTTGGAAGCATAGTAAACTTGGCACAGCTAATCAGAGGAACAGGCTGCCTGCCTGAGTCAGAGGACATGGGAGTGTCCTCTCTGTTGATGGGGTTTCATTATCTTGCATCGGGCAGGTATCTCAGAGGCCGCTGAGCAAGCTGACTAATTGTTAAAGAGTTGCCACTATCACATTTGTGTAGAACAAAATTCTCCAACATTTACACTGAGGCTATAAATAAGGGGCTGTTGTTTTGAGGGGACACCTGACCCCTCCGTAGTAGAACCATTGTTCTGAGGCTGGATTTAGATTTAGCCATGTCAGAGCCATAAAGGTAATATCGTTTGAATGGTTCAGCTATGTCCCCCACACAACGTAACACTCATGTGGTTTTGCTCTGTTCATCTTCACTGACTCCTCCCAGAGAAGAGTGAGTTACCAGATTTGGGGGCGGGGACAGGAAAGGGACTGGGTGTGGTCAGCTCAACCCCCTCTTCTTGGGAGGGGTGCTTCCAGGACACACACACTCCTGGTTCCTCCATGCCCTAAGACAGACTCCTATGTCTTACTTGGTTAAGACCTTGGTGGGGAAGAGTATGTTACACGTTGACACCCCCCCCCCCTGGAACCCCAACACCAGTAAGTCATCACCACCAGCACGAACATGTACTGAGCACTTAAGTACCAGGCACTATGCTAAACACTTTTTAAATGCAGCGAAGGCAACCCAGAAAACCAAAGCTTAGAAACCGTAAGCGACACACCCAAAGATGACACACCCAGAGGGTCTCAGAGCAAGATTCCCACACTTACCTACATGCTCTTCTGCCTTCAGAGATAACCCTGGTCAGGCAGCTAATCATGGCTGCCTATAACAGTCTGCAGGTCTGACTCCTATCGCCTGTAGATGGCACAGAACGCTGAAGTCTCTGCCGCGTGCTTAGCAGATTAACAGCTCCTTTTAAAGAAAAATAATTACCTTCCTCGCTGGCGCACTGCTGGAAGAGGGGACGGCCCTCTCGTGGGGAAGGATGCAAATCAGGTTCCTACCCCTGAGCAGCAGAACTCAACTCTGCCTCCCCTGCTCTCTGATCGATCGGGAAGCCCGTGGAAGCCTCTCCAATTAACACCACAGAAGCTGGTACTTGGGGCAGGGAGCTCAACCACCAACTCATTAGCGCCCAACTCGTGCCAAAGGCTCATTTCCGACATCTCATAGCAGAGAGAGATGGCTTAAGATGCAGATTAACCCGCGATTCCTCCAGACCCTCTCTAGTTGTAGCTATACACCAAACCGCATGGACACAAAGCAACATTTGTCCTCCACAGTAACTCGGCTTCTTACAGAAACTCCTTCACACACTTAAGATTTAGGCCCTCAGCTCTTACAGAAAGTGGATAGAAGAAACACCCATTTAAACAATCACTCGGGGCCTTTTGTGAAAGAACAGTGGAAAGCCCTGTCCTTTATGTTATCCAATGCCCCTCAAATAACAAAGCACATGACAAATTCAGTGCCAAGAAAAAGTTTGTCTCCCTGCGTTCGTTTTCCTTTATCCGAGGAAGGCTGCCTAATCACATTTCTTTGTGCCTCAACTCTTCAAAACTTCAGAGGCAAGTTCAGTGTTCAAATGCAGTAACTTATTCGTCCAACTATCTTGAGCTATCTACCCTTTGATTTTTTTAAACCTCCTCTGATCTTGATTTTATTTTTATGTCTCCTGCTTTAAATTGTGATTCATTTTGCAAGCCAACTTGAATCTTTTTTTTCCCCCTTCAAAAGTAGGACACAAACCCTAAGTAAAAGAGGCCTTTTCTTACCCTCTTGAAAAAAAACAAACATCAAGGTCCTCCCAGCTGCTACAAACGCTCTTGGACTTGCCAGACCCATTCATGTCACTGCCCTGATCTCTGTCTGGTTAACACAATAGAACGAGAGAAAGTTCCAATCAGCTTCAGCCCCTCATCTGCTCAGAGCACCAACCCCAAACAGAGAAGGACAAGAATGGCCCAGCTTTTAGGACTCTTATGCTCTAGGCTTTCGGGAGGGGAGCTGGTTCCCAAAACCAAAAAATGTCCCCACATAAGAGAACGAGACCCGAGACAGACTCCACTTCACATGACAATACTTGGGGACAGACTTGACCCAGGCTGTACTTCTAAGCCATCCTAAGCCTTTCTTTGGAAGTAAACGAAACAGGCATTAACTACTGTGATAGATTCTGTTTTCCAAAGATGACGGCAGCAATATTCACCAGCCACATGCCCTTTTCAATGTGACCTTGCTACTCCCCATGAAGAGATGGGGTCTCTTTCTCTACCCCCTGGAACTTGAGCAGATTTGGCAATAGCTTTGACCACCAGGAAACAGTGCAAGTGACAAGGTCAGTCCCGAGGATAGCTTTTTTTAAATATATTTTTTATTGATTTCAGAGAAGGAGGAGGAAAGAAACATCAATGATGAGAGAGAATCACTGACTGGCTGCCTCCTACATACCCGCTACTGGGGATCAAGCCTGCAACCCAGGCATGTGCCCTGACCAGGAATCGAACCATGACCTCTTGGTTCATAGGTCGACGCTCAACCACTGAGCCACGCCGGCCGGCCTGGAGGTAGCTTTTTAATTGGCTGGGCACTTCCACTTCCTGCCTCTTGGAAGCCAGCCACCACGTAAGGAGTGTGACTGCCCTGAGAAGACTGTGCTGTGAGAGGCCCAAGCCACGTGAAACGGACTTGGAGGATGAGATGCCACGTGGGGACAGAGGGAGGCCTGGGAGCACAGGACATGTGCATGAGAAAGCCATCTGGAAGGGAATCCCCATCTCAGCTGTCCCAGCTGTCGCCATGTGCCTCAGAGACGAATCCCCTGAGCTTTTCCTAATTCCTGACCCTCAAAACCGTAAGCAAAATAAAAACCCATGGTTTTCAGAGGCGGGTAGGGCAGCACCTCACTCACAGGTTGTGGCGGGGATTAACGAGTTAGTGCATGTAAAGCCCTTAGCCCGGTGCCTGGCGGGCAGTAAGTGTTCAATAAATGATGATGATCATTTTTAATATGTCAAGTAGCAAATTGAGAGTTCTGTGTAACATCTGCAGAGCGAACCAACTGTCTCAAGAACTCTTTTGTGACAACATGCCATAGTCTTACCATAAGATGAGCCATGCCAACAGAGGACTTGGCAGGTCATGCCTTCCTGTCTTTTGGGGGCGCCTCTCAGTGACCTCTACAGGCCCCAAGCTGCACATGGTATGGTATCCACATACATACACATGCATGTTGTGTATCTAGAGAGAATCACATGTCAGGCCGGGTCCATGGGTTTCTGGGCAGCTATTCAACTGGGAGGTTCTGGAGAAAGATCGGCTGCTGTACTCGAGCCGGACGTGCCTCCTGACAAGTGTCCAAGCAGCTGTGATGGTGTGAGTCACAGGCACGGGAAGGGGAGACTCAGGAGGGAGAAAGGAGCAGGATGCCATCGGCTTATGCCATCCGCCATCCACTCCCAGTAGGCTTACCGGGTGCACACGGCTCTGAAAACTCTGAATAGAACATCAATGCTTTCTTTGCACATACTTCACCACTGCCCATGTGTCCGGCGCTGGTTTATCCAGCCAGCCAGCCAGCGCTCACAGAGTGCCCGTTACTTGCATGGTGCTGTGCAAGGTGTGGGGTCTGTGCACCTCAGTAACAGGCAGGGAAAAGCACACAGGTGACTTCGCAACAATGGTGCTGGCACTTTGCAGAAAAACAACTGGATCCTTAGGATGATCACTGAACCGTTTCCCACAATTCAGTCTCTTTATTTCTTCTCACTTTGGACAACAGACCCCAACAAATCCCTTCCAGTCAAAAGAGCCTGTTCCCTCCCAGAGCCCCCCTCCAGTGCCGGCACCCCCAGGTATGCCTGGATCAATGCGGGAGGACTTCAAAGGGGCCCTCAGGTTGGGGAGCAGGCAGCACTTTCTAAAAAAAACCCCGCTGGGGCTATGATTCTGAGTCAGAGGGGGAGGGGGAGAGGGAGGAGCAGAGGGGGCGCCGGGATCTGACAGCACCACACAATGCTCCGAGGATCAGCTCCAGAGATGAAAAACCTTCTCTGGGCTGACAACATCTGTTTTATTTTGAAGGTTGCTAAGGAGAGTTCTAGCCGGGCCAACATTGTTCCAGTTCAGAACTTCAGAGCGAGTCTCCTGCGTGGGGTTCAGGAGGCAGGGATAAAAGCTTGCCAGATCAACCCCGCTCCTTTCGCTTTCAGATATCAAAGCATCGCTTTGCTACCAGGGATGACGAACGCCCTGCCTAGTCTCGCTCCGAACTGGATGTACCTTCTGCTTACTCTCATTACTCATCCTCTCCCTGCCCCCCCCCCCCAGTCCCCACTTGCCAACTCCCCATCTTTGCCAAATAAAAGGCTTATTAGGAAGACACAGACCCACGAACCCATAAGAAGATTTCAAGGCAAAGGAAGAGCCAAGTATGAGCTGGGGGTCACGGGCGGCAGGAGGGTGTTTAGCATCAGACAAAGGAGGAAGTGACTTCCTAGCCTTTGAAGAGGTTTCACTCCTAATAATCAGAGCCATGCCAAAGGCCGCCAGCGGGGCTCTGAGCGGGCGTGGGACGCAGAGCTGGAGCGCGGGACAGGGAAGGGTCTGACTGGCAGGCCTGCTTCCATCCCTGTGATGATGGAGGTGGACAGCGAGGCACGCTCCACTCAACCCCATCCTGCCTAGGTTTACCTGTAATTACTTACAAGACCATAACAGAAACCAGGAAAAGTGGGTCTTGCCAGGCGGCATTTAGGACAGTAAGAGTGAAACAGTGGTGAAAAAGCAAGGACAAGACAAAGATCTTCACATATATGACAAGTTGGTATACACGCGTGGCAAGGGGATCAACAGGTGACGGCGCATTGTGCCTGGGTGAGAGCCCACCAGGAGAGCTGGGGCAGCAGGAGGGCCCTTCTGTGTAACGGGTATATCTGCAAAGAAATCATTTGGTGATTCTAGGGCAGCCGTGGGCAAACTACGGCCCGCGGGCCGGATCGGCCCGTTTGAAATGAATAAAACTAAAAAAAAAAAAAAAAAAAGACCGTACCCTTTTATGTAATGATGTTTACTTTGAATTTATATTAGTTCACACAAACACTCCATCCATGCTTTTGTTCCGGCCCTCCGGTCCAGTTTAAGAACCCATTGTGGCCCTCGAGTCAAAAAGTTTGCCCACCCCTGTTCTAGGGCATTCAGTGAAAAAACACGTGTCCCATTAGCCGCAGAATTCTCTCTCTCTGCACGGGGCTTGGCCAGGGAGCACCTAGGAGCCGGGGAAGGACAGGAAGCATGACGGCGGTCCCCCTGCACAACGGTCCGTTTCAAAGGGCCATTGAGCAGGGCTGGACCCTGCAAATCTCGACAAAAGGAAACTCTATCCTCTCAACTGAGGCCACATTATCTAAACATTGCCCTTGCCTGCCAGATTCTATTTCAGCCAGTTTTGCTTTCACCCCCAGCTTGGGACCTATCCAAGCCGCTCATCCTGGTACCGAGAACGACAAACTAGCATGAAACGCACAGCGCTCTAGCTCCTGATACCCCCGAGGAGGGACGACCAGCAGGGAAGGTAGGAGCCACCCTCCAAACCACTCACCGAGCCAGGTCACATCCACCCCCACTGGGGTGGACGTGGCTTCTGCCACCTTGTGCCAGCTTCTGTTATGCCCCGGTACCCAGAGCGCCACGTGGCAGGAATAGTAGCCGGAGTTCTCTTTGCTAACATCTCGAACCAGTAAATGGTAGGAGCGAGCATCCACGTGACTCAACGCGACGTGAGGAGAGCTGTGCACCAGGGAATCGCGGTCCAGCCGTGCCAACACGTGGGGGCCCGGCACAGGGCGGTCAGGCGTCCTGCTGAAGTACCATGTCACCTCGGGGCGGACGTCATCCGCTCGGTCGGCTGTGATGTTGCAGCTCAGGTCCAGCTCCTTGCCTTCAGCCACAGACACGTTCCTGCCCACGGCGGCTCGCAGAACTCGAAAATGAAAAACAAGTACATCTTGATAATCTGGATGATGTTTGTCCCTTTCACCTCCCCCGTGCCCTCTTTTAGATCATTTCCTTTTAGGTTCTTATTTATGGCGTTAAAGTTAGAAGGCCTTGTACAGCGGTAAATGCTGGAGAAATTTCTCCTAAATAAACTCATCAAGCACATCACATTTCCTTTTAATTCATAAACACTTATATACATTTACTATATGCCAGATACTGTTCTGAGTGCTTCATAAATATTAATCTTCAAAGCAACCCTATGAGGTAGGCACTATTATTATCTCCGTTTTACTGCTAAGGAAACTGAAGCACAGAGAAGGTAAGGAACTTGCCCAAGCTCACACAGCTAATAGGTGGCAGAGTTGAAATTCAAATCCAGGCTGCCTGCCTCCAGGAACTCTGCTTTTAACTGATACACTGCTGTGTGAAAAGAAGTCTGCTGAGCATCACAAAACTAAAATTATACTTTCTCCATGTGTATGGTAAGACCTGGGCGTTTTATAGAGAAATGACGGTTCTGTTCGGATTGGTACATAGCATTCGTTGGGGACTGGGGGCTAGAGGGTAGGAGCGAGGGTGAAACCATCTTTTGGTGAAAGAGGGGAGAATCCTAAACAGAAGGACTGGGAAAGTGAAACCAGACCATATGCCGGATGAGTCACATCTTCAAAATGCAACGTACACAGCACGTCATTTATTCCATGAGACATACCTTCTTGAAGTTAAGCGTAAAGCATATATTTTCAAACTAAAACAATGATTTTGGGGTTACCCGAGCCGCCGCCCTCTCTCATCGGCCTGGACGATGAAAAGTGGCCTATATTTAGGAGGAGCACTGCCGGGCTTGGAGCCACGGTCTGGAGGCAGCTCTGGTTTCAGCATTCCTCTGTCGCAGCTTTTTACATGGAAACATTTTACTGTATTTAGGGGGCTTTTGAAAAGAAGTCGAACATCTGTAATCAGAGTAGAAAAACATTCAACTCGTGGTAATGCTGTGGGAACAGCTGCTTTAGATGATACACAGCCAACAGCCCCCGGGGGATGGGGGCCGGTGTGGGCGGGGGGCAGGGAGCACAGTCCTGGTCCTCTAGCAGGAGCCTCGCAGCTTCAAATGCAGTCGGAGGCGGCTCACTGACCGAGGCCGTGCCAGTTCCAGCAGGACCAGCCCCGCAGCGCATGCCCTCTGGAGTGCAGTGCTTTCCTATGAGTAGTTCCGGAGCCTGACAACATTTCAGACAAGGGTTGCAGGCCAAGTTCAAGACCCACCTTGATGAAGACAGAAAATGAGGTGGGCATAGTAATTAGAAAAAGGAATTTCAGTCTCATTTCTCACCTCTACCTACCCTCCAAAGACTTCCTCCTCTCCAGGTAGGCCCCTTTATAGGGGCCAAGCGTAATTTGAGGATGTCTTTCTTTTTATTTTATTTTTAAATCTATTTTTTATTGATTTCAGAGAGGAAGAGGGAGAGACAGAAACATCAATAATGAGAGAGAGTCATTGATTGGCTGCCTCCTGCACACCCTCCACTGGGGATGGAGCCCACAACCCGGGCATGTGCCCTGACTGGGAATTGAACGGTGACCTCCTGGTAGCCACGCCGGCCAGACTAGGGGTCAGTCTTCAGAGGAGTCAGTCTGGAAACTGTTGCCCTGAGTCTGTGCTGTGGTTTGCACCACCCCACGTACGACTGTGGTCAGAGACCCTGGGATACTGCTGAGCCCTGTGCTGGCCACCAGCTGCTGGAGGTGGACGACGGCTCAGAAGGGAGCCGGGTGCGTGGAGAAGTGGTCCGCACAGCTGCGGGCGGTCCGCATGGAGGAAACGGTCTTAGGTTGGGCAGTGGCAGGAATGTCTCTTCAACTGTACAGCTCTCTGTGCAAAGGTCTCTGCAAGTGGCTAGGACCTTGTCACACCACTAACCATCGTTCCCACATGTTCGGGATTGGGGGAGCGGGTCCCCTGTGGGAAACAGGAAGGATTCAGGCTGAAGCAAAAGGAAGCAGTTCTGAGGACTCGTAACGCAAGAGGGGAGTGGTCATACAGCGGGGGACACGGTCGCCCAGGTGGCTCAGCCCGCTGTCCCAGGAGCCTTGAGCTGTTTAGCACAACAATGCAGGAAGAAGCCGCATGGACAGTGCAGGTGCTGACAACGAGAGAAAGAGCAGCACTCCAGGGCAGGGTTGGAACCTGGGGTCCACAAACAGAGTCCATGATGGGCGAATGAGAAAAAATTTCTATTCTCCTACCTGAAATATAGCATCTCCTCTCATGATGAGACTAAGCTACAACCCCGCGTAGTGTTATCTACTTCTTACACCATCACCGGCCAGAAAGTAAGATCAAGTCTAAACGCTCCATTCCCAGAAGCTCACCTGTTGGCTGGATCACCACGGTGGCCACATCCACGGCTTTTTCTTGGATTTCTTGCCAGGCGCCCTGCTCTTCGATCCACTCGCTGACGACGCACCTGTAGGTGCCCTGGTCGGCGGCCAGGGCCCGGTTCACGGAGAGGCGGTAGCCGTCGCTCCCCACGGTGTCCAGGCGCACGTCTCCGCCGTGGTAGCGCTGCTCGTAGCCGGGGCCCGGGTGCAGCCGGCCCTCGCGGGTGAGGGCCAGGACACGCTGCCGGGCGGCGCCGTGCCGCAGCTCCCACAGCAGCGCCAGGTGCGTGTGCAGCGGGGACGTGGTGGCGGCCTCACAGCGCAGCTCGAAGGGCTCGCCCAGGTGCAGGCTCAGGCTCCGGCCCAGGCCCGGGCCCGGGGAGGACAGCGGGCTGGCGGCCACGTGCAGGGCATCGGCCAGCACTGGAGGCGGGAGGGACAGACCGTCAGCAGAGCACCTGAGCCCCCGCCCCAGCAAGCACCAGCCACCTCTCTAGCCTTGAGCCACAAGCTGGGCTGACCAAGGACAACTTCCTCCTCCCATTCCCTGTAATAATGCCCCGATGGGCCCGGTTTCCCATTGTCATTCCCCTGTCATCTTAATGGACTTCCTCCCTTGAAAATGAAAATAAAAGAGGCCCTAGTAAGCCCCCCTGGTAGAACTGGGGGTGGTGGTGAAAACTCCCTTTTGGGAGTTGGCCCTTGGGGCCCTGCTTCTGCTTCCCTTAAACTACCCTTTCCCCCCCCCCCCCCCCGTGCCTTAGTTTCCTCATCTCTGAAGAGGGATGACAAGTGGACCTGTCTCAGGAAGCTGAAGGGAAAGTGCCCTGGACAGCACTGGCCCTAGGCAATCACAGTGCAACCACTGGCCACGGCTGTCAGCTGTCACACTCCTTTGTTAGGACCCAGGGCTAGAGTGTGGCGCGCAAAGGATCTCCCGAGACTCCAAGCAGCATGATCCCCAGAGGGAGGCTGGGCATGAGCTCCTGGGCCTGGTCCTGGGCCTGGGCACTGCCTGCGAGTGAGCAGAGCGAGCAGAGTTCCGCAGGTGGGGAACCGGTCGAGGCAAACAGACAGACACCTCAACTCTCTGCGTGCGCTCTTCGGGCCACCCCATCGGGAAAGGGCTGGGCTCGTCTACAGAGTCTAGGAAAAGACGGCTGGGGATCAAGGAAGTTTAGTCAGTGCCGTTTTGGAAGGGAAGCGAGAGGGAGGGAACCAGAGAGGGAGGCCTCTTCCCAGGGACATCCAGCCTGTCTACGAGCTGGATGAGAGAATGCTCGCACACCACGATTCATCATCTCTGGTTTTTCCCACCATTTCACACTCAGAAACTAACTTGCTGGCTTTGAGAAGGGCTACTCAGGAAAACAGGATAAAATTATATATTTAGAAAGACCCATCCCTACTACAAAATAAATGTAATGACCTTCTAGTATATACACCCGTCTGTGATTCCGGCTAACGTGACTCAGTCCCCAGTTTTCCCTAACACAGATGAACACATATGGCAGGTGCCAGGGGCTCCCCCTGGGCAGCCAACCAGCCTCTGTCGTGGGCCATCCCTCTGCTTTCAATGATGAGGGGAAGCAAGGGTGCATCTGACCTAATGGAGGTGTAGCATGTGCGTGCTGACTACAAAAGCAACGCATTCGTTAGCTGCAAAGCAAGAATGCCTTATGGGACATTTTTTCTAAAAAACATCTTTAGGATTTTCTATAGGAAAAAGGAAGAGGTAGATTTGATGTTTTAATACCTTCATCATGGACAGGACTGTTTTATCCCCTCGTGAGTCAAATGGGGGAATAGTTTCTGAGGTATGGTAGGGTTCTACAAATCGTTACTGCGGGAATCAAGCCCTCTTGTTATGTCAACATGTAGCCTCTTCCACTTTCTTGATTGTTAAATACACTCCTACCCTGATATCAATTCTTTCTGGAACAAGGCAGGGTACAAATAAGTGCATAATTAAGTAATAAAAATAACAACGATAATGTTTCTATTTGGCTAGCCCCAAATTAAAATTGTTTGTTCTTGATCATTTACTAATTAGCTGTGGGATTTTTAGAAAGCGATTAACCTCTGCTCTCCCATTTCCTCATGTGAAAATTCAGGCAATATCCTGTCCTACCTTCTTCGTTGAATTCAGAGAACTGAATGTGTGAGTAAATCTAACAGGATTTGGAAAATGGGAAAAAAAAACCCCAAACAAAAACATTGCCAATGAGGCTCAGTGATTGAGCATTGACCCATGAACCAGGAGGACATGGTTCAATTCCTGGGTTGCAGGCTTGATCTCCAGTAGGGGGCCTGCGGGAGGCAGCCAATTAATGATTCTCTCTCATCATTGATGTTTCTATCTCTCTTTCCCTCTCCCTTCCTCTCTCTGAAATCAATAAAAACATTAAAAAAGAATAAGCATCATGTAAAAAAAAAAAAACAACATTGCCAATACACAAGGTGTGATGATCAGGCCAATCAGCTCGCCGTGCCCATCATAAGCGAGCAGTGACCACATCACTCTTTCTCTACATATGACCCATTCAAGTTCAAGAACTAACAGGTGCTTCCAGGCACACAGGAGGACATGAGCTTTGAAGTATCTGTTTTTCCCATCAGGCCAAACATTATCATCACGGCCGTCAGCTTCTCATCGCCAACCTTCACTGAGTGCCTACTGCGGCTTTACACGTGCCATCTCCCTGTCCTCACCGCCTTTGAGAAAGGCACTGGGACAGAGGAGGGAGCTGGTCAACGCGCCCATGCCACACAGCTGACAAGTGGTAGAGCCAGTAAGTGACTCATGGGGTGCAGGCAACCTGGCTCAGAGCTGAGCTCCCTACCACCTGGCCCTCCTGCCTCCAACTCACCAGCCAGGGGATGGCCCGGAATCACGGTGAAGAGAAAGGACCTCGGGGGCCACCTGGCCCATCCCCTGTCTTTAATCAGATAAGATGCTCTTACTCATTAGAGGAGGAAGCAGGGTCCCAGAGGTGTTCAGTTTCTTGACAAAGTCACCCACAGCCAAGTGGCCCCCCTTGAGGATGTACCTTTCACCTGCACTGTATCCTCATAGTTGCCCTGGACGGTGGCGTCCGTGCTGGGGGTGGAACACTTGTAGTGGCCTTGGTCCGAGGGCTGGACGTCCTTGATGTGGAGCTCCACGGCGTCATTGGCCGTGCGCCTCAGAAGGATCTCGCCCCTCTGCAGGCGCTCCCGGTACAGCTGGGCCCCGAAGCCCACCTCCCAGGTGCTGGCGAGCTCCACGAAGCTGCTCCCCGAAGACGAGAAGCTCCAGTCGAAGTTCTGCTCGCTGGGGCCGTCGTAATCGCTGACATTGCAGGGGATGACCAGCTCGGTGCCCACCACCCGCACCAGGCTCCCGGCGGGGACTCTCACCACGCGCCCTCGACAAAGAGCTGCAAGGGCAAGAGGAGAAAGGCGGGTCTTGAATCCGGCCAGGCCTCCCTGGTATACATGTAGCACACCTGTGGGCCCTCCTGTTTGCAGGCACATGGCAGAGCTGGGACACCTGGACAGCTGGGGGACATGGGGTCCTGTGTGTGTCTGTACAGAAGGAGCCAGGAGCCAGGAGTGCACCCGAAATGAGTGCCTCTCACCCAAGTTTCCTAGGATTGCCAGGGAGGAAGACAAGAATTTAAAGTAGGCTAGCCACAGATCTGAATAGCAGTTCTTCCCCCCCGTTACTATGTAACATACCATCATTACCGCTCACTGGGATGGAGAAATGGCTCAGGTTTTGTGGGAAAGAAAAGAGCACAGCTAATCAAGTATTTACACTTGTGCCCACCCCTGTATCAGCCCTCGTCCCCGGAGACCATTCCCTGGGGCTCCTGGGACTGATTTACACTGATGGGTGTCAATTTTTAAATCCTACACCAGCCTGCTGATAAAATGATTTAGCTCTGATTATCTGACATTGCCTATAAATTAATTTTAAAATATGACGACTCTACCAAGTATTAATTTTCTATTTTCTGGCTCATTTCCTTCTCCCTACTCTTCACCAAATGCAGAATGAGGATAGGAAAACACACAGGGAGGGAAGGAGGGAGGAAGACAGAGAGAGAAAAAGAGAGAGAGGCTTGTCTGGCAGGTTGCCAGGCTAGGTGTTGTCAGGAATGCAGCCACTCGCCGTGGACGAAGCCAAGAGTTCACGGCACTCCTGTGTGACCTTTGAGACATCTTCATTGCAGTGAAATCCGGCACGATTCCATACCGCACTGACCACCTGTGCTTAGCATTGCAACCCAGACCAAATGAACGTGAGTGACTCCTGGATGCTCTATGAATGAGACACACAGGAGAAAGCACGGGCTCGGAAGTCAAGGAGACCCACGTTCACATCTGCGAGACCTCTCCGCCCGGCCTTCCCGCTGTGAAACGGGGCACGAAGGGTGCCACGAGTTCGTGAGATGAAACGGCCAGCTGAGGGCCCACCGTGCAAGCAGAGCGCCACAGAATGGGGTCTACCCAAGCCACCATCACCACAGTTCACAAGGGACATGTGGTCTCTTTTTCAATGTCAGGTTGGAGAGGACCCGGCAATTCTGAATCTCCCTAGGAAGGCTTTCAGAAGTTCGTGTCAAAGGGAAGATCTTAACCTCCTTGTGCCCAAGTTTCCTCATCTGAGAAAGGGAGACAACAGCCACCTCGCTCACCCTGCAGGACTGAGCTACACGGCACTCACAACCAGGCCTACCTGGCGGTACCTCCCGGTAAGGGTGTGTGGTTATCATCTGCTCGGCAGGCCGCCTCTAGAATAAACCTGATCACATCGTTGACCTTGTTGACTTGACAAGGTTTGCAAAGGAATTTCCAAGTGTATAAATCATTTCAGTTCCTATCCCTTGTCAAAAAGTTGACCAGGGCTGCCCGGCCGGTGTGGCTCAGTGGTTGAGCATCAACCTAGGAACCAAGAGGTCATGGTTCGATTCCCAGTCAAGGCACATGCCTGGGTTGCGGGCTTGATCCCCAGTGCGGGGCGCGCAGGAGGCTGCCGATCAGTGGTTCTCTCTCATTATTATTGATCTCTCTCTCTTTCTCTCCTTTCCTCTTTGAAATATATATATATACATACGTATGTATGTATATGTGTGTGTGTGTGTGTGTGTGTGTATAAATATATATATATATATATATATATATTAGAGAATCTTAGTGTGGTGAAGGCCTGGAGTGGGGGTGGGAGCAGGCTAGAAGAGGTCAATGGGGGTGGGTGGGTGGGGGGGGAATAACTAATACTTTCAACAATAAAGATTAAAAAAAAAAGTTGACCAGGGTTGACGACTTCCCCAGGCATGAGACTACTTCCCTGGTAGGGTCTCTGTCCTTATTCTTAGTGCCTGAAGCTTGGGAGACTGATCCAGCTCCTTGTGTCTCCAATCCTGCTTCCACATGGCTGCCATGCTACTTCCCTGGTCCAAAGTCTTCAGGGCTCCTCATCACCTACAGGACACAATCCAACTTCCAGATGTCCCCACTGCGACCACCCCGAGTCAAGCCACCATCCCCCTCACCAGAAGCATTTGCCAACAACCTCCCAGCTGGGCTCCTGGTTAACAGCTGACGTTGTATGACGTCATTACTCTGCTCAAAACATTCTAATCATTCCCCATTTCACTCAGATAAAAGTCAAAATCTGCCCAGAGGCCACACAGACAAAACCTCACAACATCTGGCTTTTCTCGAACTTCCTGCTCCTCTCCCTCTGGCTCCCTCCACTGTATCTCAGCCATGCACTCCTCCTACGGTTTCTTGCACAAAGCAGATCTGCTGCAACCGCAGGGCTTTTGCATGGCTCCTCAGTCCAGAGCCCTCTCACTCGCTCCCGGCTTCTTCACCAGCTTCAGATCTTTATTCCAATGTCACCTTTGTAGGAAGCCCTTTCCTAACCACACTAAAACCCCACCGCCCCATTCTTCCTCCTGCCAAATTTTCGTCTTCTCACTTACCACTAGTACACTTTATGTACATTTATATATTTTTACTATTATTTATAGTCTGTTTCTTCCCACTAGAATGTAAGTTCCACACGAACAGTGGTTTTGTTTTGTTTATTTGGCCTGTTTTGTTCACTGCTGAATGAATGCCAGTGCCTACTCCAGGGCCTGGTACATAATAGCTGTTCAATAAATATTTGCAAAATGAGTGGCTGAATAAAAGGCATACAAGATCATGCATGGTCTGGCCCATGGCTAGCACTCTAGCTTCTTCTCCAACCATTCTCCCACCCCATAATGCTTATACTCCAGCAAAACAAAAGACCCTTCATTTTCTGGCAATGCCATGCTCTCGTGTGCCCCGTGGCCTCTGCCTCGGTGCCCGTGTCAGCAATCTCTCAGCCTCTTGCAAGAAGCAGCTCTAGCACCACCTCCTCTGTGAAGCCTGCCCTCTCCCCTGGGATCAGCAGGCACTCCTGCCTCCACGTTCCAGCTCCACCTGAGACAGTACCTCCGACGCCGGCTCCGTGATAGTGCCGCTGGGGAGAGTGAAGCAGATATGAACAGATGCTCGAAAGATCAAATTCTAATCTGAAAACATATAAACCCGAGCTGTGTCTTGCATGCAGAACTCAGCTGTCCCCTCAGCCATGCAAATCAAGTTTTTAAATTCTGGTAACAGAATTTCAACTTACTACAAGCAATCTGGTATTCAGCAGATTTCCCTTAATAGTGTTAAATAACAGCTAATAATATTTTTAAATAAATATAAATGGTAAAAAATAAAGCATATGGCTTTTTTTTTCTGATCGGAAAAAAAAATATCTGCATAGCTACACATTGCCAACTTTTGTCAAAATCCCTTTTAAGAGTTGATAACTGAGGGGAAAAGAATAAAACTTTCCTCTGGTTTTCTAAATTCTACCAGCATTTCAAATTGAGAGTCCCAAACACATTGCTATTTGAACTATTATCAGTCTAGTTCTTCACAAAATGTCTTTACTAAGTGATGATTTAAAGCATTTCTTTATCACCCTTTAAAGTAACATTGGGGATATTGTTGTGTTGTTCAATGACATAAAAATCTGTATAATAAAATTCCCTTAGAATTAAGTACCAGAAAAAAATACCTGTTGATGGACCATTATACATTCTTTCCCCAGAGGATAAGACTAACTAGTTGAGTACCATTGATACTCAAGACAAAATAAGTTTTTTTTTTCTCTTTTTGGTAATCTTCACCTGAGGATATGTTTTCTCTATTGATTTTAGAGAGAGGGTAAAGGGTGGGGAGAGGGGAGAGAGGGAGGGAGGGAGAGAGAGGGAGAGAGGGAGAGAGAGAGAGAGAGAGAAAGAGAGAGAAAGAGAGAGTGAAACATCAATGGGACGCCTCCCCCTCATGCCCCCCACAACCTAGGTCCTAGGCATATACCCTGACCGGGAACTGAGCCCACAGCCATTCCATGTAGGGATGATGCTCCAAACAACTGAGCCACACCCAGTGGTACCGAGGCTTCGATGCCAAACCATTAGCAATCCCAATGACTAAGTGGTCCAGCACATGCAATGCCCTGATTGGGTCAGACTGTCTTTGATAAGTTTCAGAACCCTCCATTGCCTCCAAACTTCTGTTTTAAACATTTCTAAGTCTACAAAAATAAAACCAAAATAGCCAAAAAATAAGACAAACCAAAAAAGACAGAAAAACAAACCCCAATACAATTGTTACTACTAATATCATCTCTCTTTTCTCTTCCAAGTCCTGTGTTCCCCAAAACATATTAAAGTCATGTGTCCTTTTGTACCTTAGCTTCAAGGAAGTCCTGTCTAAATATGATGGTCAACAATGAAAACCATCCATGTTTTAAATTTCTCATAATTATCTCCCTCTGCCTTCCCTGCTGTCCTGTACTTTTGATATTTTTACTCTTAAGTTTTCTATGGCATGTACATATGTATTTTACTACAAATTGTCTCAAATACTTTTTGGGGGGGATGGAGTAAGAATGACATAAATTTCAAAAGACCAATTACTGGGATTTCCACTTCCAGGAGATTTTCTCTATCTGCTATGACAGGGTAGCTTATGTCAGACCAACTCCTTCCCTGAGAACAACTACAAAACATGGATACATTACAAAAAAACCGATAACTGAATGCACCGGTGAGCAAGCCAGGATCAAGGGGGCAACATCACCGACCTGACAATGTCCACTGCTTTTTTGCTGGAGATTCACCAATTGTGAGAGGTTTAGGTCAGAGACTAAGTCAAGTTAGTAGCTCAGAGCTGTCAGCACCTCATGGGGCCAAGAAGACAACTGAAGTGCAGGCCCGCGAAGGAAGCCACAATGTGAGGGGTCCAGGTCCGAGGGGAAGAGGCCCCGCAGGAAATGAGCTGACATGACTTTTCCCCTCTAGGAGACGAACATGATGAAAGCTGCCTGAGGTGGGCAGTGGGGTGTGAGGGGCTGAGAAGCTAAGCACAAAGTCAATGCTAAGAGGCTAAAAGGTTAAGCAAAGTAATTACCCCAGACTTTCAATGACAACCCTGGAAGGGCTATGTCCTTGGAGTAAGAGTAAATCTCAAAAACAACTAGCTCTCATCCGACTGAAATCCAGTCTCAAAGCATCTCAATTCCTCATGGGATTATGGTCTTACTTACTTCTTTTACCCCACAAGCCTAGCAGGAAAACAAAAAAAAAAGTAAATCTTGGGAAGAAGATAATATACAGAGTCTCTATCATTTTTCAGGCTTCAACCATAACGTGCCAGACATTCCAAACAACAGGACCAGATGACAGGAAACAAAAGAGAAGAAAACAGATGATAGAAACAGACCCATAAATCCAGACATGGGTGTTCTCAGACATAGACTTTAACTCCAATTAGATTGCTAAAGAAAAAGACAAGAGGATTTCACCTCTTAACTAAAATCTATTGAAATTCTAGAACTAAAAACATAGATGTCATATCTGAAATTAAGAGCTCGATAAATGGATTTGCTAGCAGGTTAGGTGAGGTAGGAAAGAAGTCAGTATAACTTATCCAAACTGAAGCCCAGGGTGTAAAAAAAGGATGAAAATACAGAAAAGAATCCAAGAGACACATGGGAGACAGTAAAAAAAGCTCAGACATGTGTAATAGAGTCCCAGGAGGAGAAAGAATGTGGTGGGATTAGGCAGAGTTCATTTTTGAAGACATAATGGTTAAGAGGTTTCTTAAACCAACAATAGACAGCATACCACAGATTCAAGAAGTGCTATGTACCGCCCTGGCTGCTGTGGCTCAGCTGGTTGGAGCATTGTACTGTACACCAAAAGGTGGCGGATTCCATCGCTGGTTGTGGTGCATGCAGGAGGCAACCAATTGATGTTTTCCTCTCTCTCTCTCTCTCTCTCTCTCTCTCTCAATGTCAATTTAAAAAAAAAAAGTGCTATGTATCAAAAGCAGTACAGACACAAAGCACATCACGGTAAAACTGCTGACAGGCAGAGAAGGGAGCAACAGCACACTGACAGCTGACTTTCAACAGAAAAGATGCTCATAAGACCATGGAATGACATCTTTAAAGTGATGAAAGAAAACAGCCAATCTCAAGTTCTACACAGAAAACACCCCTTAAAAAAATATAAATATGCTTTCCATCAACTTTCAACAATTAATTGAAAGAGAATTAATAAAAAGAAATGGTACTACAAAAATAACATAAAGAAATACTAAAGGTGGTTCTTCTAATAGAAGGAAAGGTAGTAGAGTACACAGGCATAAAGAGCAGAAGAAAGAATGAGTATGTGGGTAAGTCTACTGATTACGGATGCTATGCTACAACACCAGTAATGTCTTCTGAAACGTAAAATATATGCACAATTAAAATATGTGACATCAACAGCATGAAAAGTGAGGGAAAGAGTGGAATACACAGGGCCACCAGTAGACACTAATAAGTCCACAAAGCATGTTCTAATCCCTAGAATAACCATGAAAATGAAAGAATGGATAAGAAACTAACAGAGGGCAGAGGGGGATGATAAAAAAATACTTGATTAATCAAAGAATCCATTTCAGCTAAAAATCATTTAAGCATTTCTTAAGTACTTATTTTGTCATGTGTTCACTTTGACATGTCATCAAATATCTCTCAACAGTAAGACTGGAATAATAACATACTGCATCTCCCTATATGCCATGCACTGAGGTAGCAACTATTCATAATTCATCGTGATAAATCCACAGAACGGGACCATAAGGCTGGTCCTAGGATGCCACCTCTATCATAGAACTGAGGAAACGGAGGGCTGAAATGGAGACTCGGGCAAGTTAATCAAGTTGCTGAAGGTCATAACAGCTATTAAGTGGGGAGCCTACACCCGGCTTATCTGGCCTGTCTACACACTGCACGGTCAAGGCCTTCAACTGTGCTGCTGACATTAGCCCCGCCTGTTGTTGATTGTGCCTTTGCTCTGAGGAGGAAGGAGAAAGCTTGAAATTCCCTATAAAATGTTTCAAATTCTTCAAGGGCAATGGAACCAAATCGGCAGCAGAGTAACAGAAAGGAGTTACTAAGAGAAGAAGTATATATTCTTAAGATGAAGTAGGTAGATGAGAGAAACAGAGAAATGGGACTGTTAAAAATACCTTCCGCCCTGACTGGTTTGGCTCAGTGGATAGAGCGTCCGCCTGTGGACTCAAGGGTCCCGGGTTCGATTCCAGTCAAGGGTATGTACCTTGGTTGCGGGCATATCCCCAGTGGGGGTGTGCAGGAGGCAGCTGATCGATGTTCCTCTCTCATTGATGTTTCTAACACTCTATCCCTCTCCCTTCCTCGCTGTAAAAAATCAATAAAATATATTTTTAAAAAAATACCTTCCAGGTTCTTTAATTTTTTTTTTTTCTCCCTGAGACACTACCTTCATTATTTTAAGCGAGACGAACTCTAACATCTCACACTTTCATATTCAAAAAAGGTAACGGGGAACTTTCTTCCAAAGCCGTGTAGGAGGGCTCCTGGCAGCTCAGGGCTCTGACTTTTCGGCGGTACCGATAATTGATAATCAAGAGGCCACTGTTTCCAGATGAACATCTGCCTACCTTTGAAGTGCTCGGGGAGATAATGAAATGCCTCCGACTTTCTCCAGCCACGGAGAATGGATGCGGGCAGGCCAGAAAAGTCAGGCACGTTTTCCAAGGTAACCTATTCCTGCAACCTTTCCTTCAATACGCGGGATTGGCAACCGTGAGGCATCATTAAGAGAGACGAGCTAATAAAGGCTAAACTGAATTTATCTACCCTCTCCCACCCCCTCATGGTATCCATGGGAAATCGATTTTATTTCTTGGGTTATCACCCACATGATTCTAAATCAAGACCTGCAGCGTCCAGGCCAAGGATTTTTGCAACGGCTCAAATTTTACCGTCTCGCTGAGCTGCCTAGAAGCAAACAGCCTGACTTTCCAGCCTGAGCCATTTGGAAATATTGGCAGTTTTGAATCCAGGGGTCCAGGCAGAGCTGAAATACTGACACGAAAGAGCTTATGCTATTTCGGTTTGCCTTATAAAAGGACACCTGAGTCCCCTTGCCTGAAACCTTACCGGGCCTTTAAGAGAGACCGGAGCCTATGGGTTTTCACAGGGAGCTCCCAGTTCTCTGTGAGCTAGAACTGAACACAGAGGTCAAGCTCCCAGTCCGCTGCGAGCTAGAAGCGAACAGGGAGGCCAAAATTGTAAAGCTTTATGGAGCCTTTCTTGGCGTATCTGACTCAACGAATGAAAAAACCTTTGTCTCTTCCCGTCTGCCACCGAGAGGCCTGGCAGGGAGGGACTGTGCCAGCTTCATCTAGACAGTCCCTAAGTGATGAACATGCAGCAGTGTGCGCACCAAACAAGTCACAGCCAGCAGAGAATGCGCAATGAAGTCACATATGGCAGGACTTCAAAATCCCATCTGAACGCAAATAGGTTCTACTAGAGCAGGTCTGATAATCATTTTTTTTTTTTTAAGGTTCAGCTAAGACCTCCCGGACATACACTAGACAAATATAATGTTACTCATTCAACAAACAATATTGAGCAAGCGGCCCCCGTGCCAGATCACGCCCGAGAGAGAGGCAAGTCAGCCCCTGCATCTTCTTTTGGGTGACTCATGTGTGATGTGCTGAGGGTCAGAGGTGCGCTTAGAAACTGCGATATAAGGAAGGATATAAGTCACCAAAGAGAGACGCGAGCCAGTGGCACGGAATTCAAAGTGAGGGTGTGCCCACCCAGAAAGGTTAGTGAAAAGCTGCATGCACTGTCAGCGTTTGAATGGGGCCTTTGGCTGGTGGGGGCGGGGAGAGGAGGTCGGACAGGCTGTATTTCTTGCCCGTGTTCTTCCCTTGGCTGAAACGAATAACCCAGCCCGTCTCTGCCCAGCAAAAAACTAGTCCAGAATGTTCTCCTGTTCTCTAAGCTTTCTACTTAGTCCAGACTTAATGCGCTCACGCGCATCCACCTTGCAGAAGCCATTCCTGATTCTCCCCCAGGCTCAGTCCCAGCCCAGGCGGAGTTCAGAATGTGCCCGCTGAGGGTCAATGGGCACGGCTGCCAGGGTCACCCGGGCATGTCTGCCTCCTTTGCTGGACTGTGAGCCCCTTGAACGGGCAGAGGGCTGGTTCCCTGCTCATCATCACGTTCCCAGCCCAGCGACGTGCCTGGTGACGTCATGACTGCACGAGCTTCTGCAAACTGGGATTTTAGAGCCGGAATTGATCTCTGGACCATCACCTAGGTGGGTTATAACTGGAGTCATTAGTCTCATTTATATCAGAAATGGCTCCTCGTCAATGAATTTTCAAAGCTCTTTGCTAAGCTCATCACAGAAAGTGAAGAGTGTGTGGTAAGAGAAACACACATCAGTCCAGAGAGCAGGTCTCAGTACCTGGAAAGTGATGCAACCTCACTGCTCCAAACCCCAAATTTCACCCCGTCAGTTTTATTATCACTCTTCTCTGGGGCTTGAGAAGCCAATGAGCTGGGTGCTGTGGACCTTACAAAAGGTTCCCAATCCAGACAGGCCACTAAAGCCCAAGAACGGATGTACAGGTAGAGAGGAGACACGGGTAGTGATACAAATAGGTATAGAGCAGTGGTTCTCAACCTTCCTAATGCCGCGACCCTTTAATACAGTTCCTCATGTTGTGGTGACCCCCCAATTTCATTGTTACAAATTGAACATAATTAAAGCATAGTGGTTAATCACAAAAACAATATGTAATTATATATGTGTTTTCCGATGGTCTTAGGCGACCCCTGTGAAAGGGTCATTCGACCCCCAAAGGGGTCTCGACCCACAGGTTGAGAACCGCTGGTATAGAGGGTTATGTCAGTCATCCTACCTTGTCTGCAAGAGCACCTCTGTCTAAACTAGTCCAGAATGTTCTCCTGTTCTCTAAGCTTTCAGCACTTTTTCCCCTAACAATCCTGGACACTTCTGTGATGCCACTGTTCTTCCTGTGTAAGTCACACTCCACATCCAGACCGGCATCTACAGGAGTCGAGGGGCTGTCCTCATGGGCCCAGAGCTCTGGGATAACTTCCGACACGGTGCTGAGAATAACCAGTGGTTATGAATGAGGCAGCCGGCGGCCCATGTGCCGGCTGCAGCATCACTGCCCCTTCCCTCGATGTGGCCAGAGCGGCTGCTGCTACAACAGTGAGGACCAGCAGGAGGGCTGCGGTCCTGACGAACTGAGCCACGAGGCCCTGGACGCGCAAGCTGGACCAGAAGACGTCTGCTCCTCCTCTCCATGAACAACCGAGTGAGGCCTAGAAGGGAGCGGTGCCAGTGGGGATGGGAGAGGTTGTGTCGCCCGCACAAAGCGAGGAAGGGGTGGAGGGAGAGGAGAGACAATGAGAAGCCATGAGTCGTTTGTCTTTCCCAGGAGCTGCCGAGGAGGAAGAACGGCAGACTTCATTCTCTCCTACCCGACCCCACAAACATACGCCTTAGAAAGGAAGTCACCAGCAATCCTCTTGGAAATACTAATAAAAGGACAGTAAGCACACCTTCCGATGATAGTAAGGACACAACCTAACCTCTGTCCCCTTTATGACTTAAGGTCCACGATTCTATATACAGATTTCATATATGTCACATGTTGCATATATTATAGATGTAGAAGTATATATGAGACAAATTAACATAGAAATGAATCTCATTCAAAGACTTGAATTCCTAGGCATCGAGATAAAAGCAGACATGGTCCTGCTGTCAGGGTGCTTACCCTCGGGGCTAGGAAGACCAGCACTCCCCTAACAGTCAGAGCATTCTAGTCCAAGGCATGCGGGTCAGTGAGCCCACCGCAAAGGAACTGGCACAGGCTGGTCCGTGCCACGGGCAGCAGCACCCGGCTCAGAACGGGCCCCCCTGTCTCCCGGAAGTGAAGCTTGAGTTCCCAATGGAAATCGTTCCAAGATGAATCAAAAACAAAAGAGGGGCAACTCGGGCATAGATTATCCAGTCGTTTCCAAGGACACGGAATGAGGGGCGCTTGGGAAAACTTCAAGGAGTCGTCAAAATTTGACTGTGTGCTCAGTTTCCACACTTGTGTTTTGTTTTTTAAATATATTTGCATTGATTTCAGAGAGAAAGAAAGAGGGAGAGAGAGAGAGAAACATCAATGATGAGAAAGAATCACTGATCGGCTGCCTCCTGCACACCCCATCCTGGGCATGTGGCCTGACTGGGAATCGAACTGTGACCTCCTGGTTCATAGGTCGATGCTCAACCACTGAGCCACGCTGGACGGGCTCCACACCTCTTTGTTTTGAGGTCCAAATGCCTGCAGTGACCACACTGGGCAGAACAGCAAGCTTGCCGCATCATTGCTGTTTTCTTAGGAACAAGCTCCCATCCTGCTGCGAGGTAACTCCCTTAGGCCTTGGGTCCCTGAGGGGACAACTGGGCAGTGATATACCACCTTGAGGTGCGGGCGCAGGGGTACCCTCCCCGGTTACTTACGAGCCAGGAAAGACACGAAGCTTTCGGGACTCATCCTGTTGTTTCAGATGAAACTTGCTTGTGGGATAAATTGTTATTAATGTAGGACTCTGATGAATAGACCACATGATTGTATAGAGCTGTTTCCATAGAAAACCCATCTAAAATCCCCCATTCTTCCTCTGAAACTTACCGGTGCCTCTTACCAGGTGATAGTCCTTAGAAGAAATGCTCTGATAAACTACCTAAGGGGAATATCAGTAATTGTTTTATGAGCCATTTTCCTTGTAAGAAACAACCAAAAATAGGATTATGGCCTGACGCATCACCTGAATTTAGCAGGCGAGCTTCCTGTGAGCCCCGGCAGACCTCAGCAGCCTCGCCAGTGCGTGTGGGCTCTTAGCTGCTCTGCGGGCGCTGACGACCCCTTGCAGGGTGACTCTGCTCACCTTCTTCCTCTCCGCCAGCCTCCGTCCTCGGAGTTCAATGCATCCCCGGAGTCTCTCTCACTGTTCCGGCTAATCCCCAAATGGGACACCAACTCAAACACGCTGATCACCTACCTACCACCGGTCATTATCGTACCCGAAATGCTTTTCCTGCTCCCGGCTCAAACCACTTCCCAGTCCCACCTGCTCCATGAAGGCCTCCCTTACTGTCAGCCCAGGCCTCCGTTTCATCCCCATAATTCCGACAGCCCCATACGCACAGCTCCCTAAAAACGCATCCGCTCGGATGCGAAACAAGCACCAGCCACCCATCCTGCTGTTCGGTGTAACTGGTTCGGCTTCCACGTTGGCCTCCATTTCCTAATTCCTTCATCGTCTCCCACAGTGTCGGGAACGTGGCAAAGGCTCCCTAAATGCTGCTCAAGGAGTAAAAACTAAGACGACCAGGAAAAGGGGGAATGTCTCGGACTGCGGCCTCGGGTAACAGCGGGACATCCATTTGTGCCTTTGAGCAACATGACTCAGCGCCCAGCCTGTGCCAGGCGCTGGGCCAGGCGCTATGCTCGGTCTTCACTTAGAACTGGCGGTATGGATTTGTCCGTCAAAGATGATGGACTATAATGCCTTCTAATAAATAAGAAAACACTGGACTTGCCAGGCTTCTGAAAATGGAAAAATGAATAGCCATGCCAAAAGCCGTTTTGTTTTTAACTCCTCTCTGCAGCAGAAGCAAAGCAGCGGCACCCTGGACAGACACCAAGCCAGCTAGTCTCTGGTGCCCAGGACATGCTGGAGGGGCAGAGCCCTTAGAAAGCACCGGCCACCCCTGCACCCCCAGAATGGCCAAAGGCAGCGAGCCATGCCAAACAGAGCAGGGGACCCTCTCGGAGAGGGTTCGTAAGAAGCCGCAAGAATATCTGCATCCGCCACGAGCGAGAGAACGGCACTGGGCCAGGAGACTGGCTGCACCTCGAAGTAGCCGGGTGCGCTGGCGACTGGGTTTGCAAGCACAGGTTCCCAGCAGAATGGAGGTCTTCCAGGTTGGATCCTTTTAGTTGTCATTGCCTCCGACATCGTTTTGAACCTTCCCCGTTCAGACTCAGGGATAAAAAGGAAGAAAGGCCCCAAACACCGGGAGCACGTTTCTTAGCCGATTAAGACTATTGGTGGGAGACGTCTGCTTTCAACTCCCCGGCCCTTGAGGAGGCATTTGAACACACCGAAGCCCTCGTCTCGGGGGTATTAGGAAAAGGAGAGCCACTCTGGCCAGTTTGCTCAGTGGTTAGAGCATCAACCCACAGACTCAAGGGTCGAGGGTTTGATTCCAGTCAAGGGCACGTACCTCGGTTGCAGGCTCGATCCCCTGCCCCAGTCAGGGTGCGTGCGGGAGGCAACCAATCGATGTGTCTCTCTCACATCAATGTTTCTCTCTCTGTGTCTCTTCCACTCTCTTTAAAAATCTATGGTGAAAAATTTCCTCGGGTGAGGATTAACAAAACAAAAAAAAGGAGAGCCTGTCGGGCATCAACGTCTGGCAGGCTCTTCCCTGGACGCGAGGGCCACGTGTGGAAGAAAACACAGTCCCGCTCCTAAGGCTGGGCCTCGGGTACTCACCCCCAACGGACTCACGGCTGTTGTCCTCAACGAAACTTGCCCCAAAGTCAGTAATAAGAAACAGTCTGTCTCCTAGAAACGCCTTGCTGGTTCTATCATTTCCCTGACCTTTCCCAGAAGTCCACCTGCAAGCGCGGTCCGCCTGGTGGTGGGGACACCTCCGTAGCCTAGAGAACCCTGGGGGTGGGGAGAGCTGCCATCTCCCAGCACAGGGACGGGACTGGAAGGAGGAAGCAGCTGCTGATGGTGACAGAATGACAAACAGTTCCCAGAGCCCTCCGAGGCCCCCGCCGCCCGGTTGTAGAGAGGTGCCAGGCAGGTGAGAGATAAGGAGCACAGGCTGCAGACGGGAGGGAGGCTGGGGAAGATGGGCCAGGAGCCAGGGCTGGACCCAACAGCCCATATGGCCCACAGCAGGGGTCAGCGTGGACTCAAAGAGTTCCGGGGATGGAAGGGGACCTTCGGGGTCGGCTGCTGGTCCAGCCCCTGACGTTCCAGAGGCTAAGAGCTATTTTTCAATGCGTCCAAGGTCACAAAACTAGTGAGTGGAAGATCCAGGGCCAGAATCCAAGCCTCCTGTTCCAGAATACGAGGAAACAAATGTTCTCACATTGTGGCTAATTGTATCAATTCCTTTCTAGGTTTGCAAACATATGTTTGACTCTGAATAGCTAGACTAATGAAGAGGTGGAGCAGGGTGCCGCGGTTATGAGCTCAGATCTGGAGCCCGCCAAGTGGGTTTAAATCCCAGCAGCTCTGCCGCTGACTGTGTGACCTTGAGCCGATTCCGTCACCTCTCTGTGACTCAGTTTCCTCATCTATCAAATGGGGGCAATAGTACCGACCTCGTGGGGTTTTGAAACCTACTAAGTGAGTTAATATATGGAGAGTGCAGTGCATGGCGTAACGGAAGTGCTATGTAAAAGGTAGGAAGGAATTTCTTAGGGAGGTTGGTTCCTCCTCAGCACACCTGTCCCCCAACCCCCGCTCATCTTAGCCACACCTTTTCCCTACAATACCTGGGACTGATGCTTCTAAAAAGTCACACCACCGTCTCCTCTCCCAAGACCCTGGATGCAGAAGTTACTTCTTCTGGTCCTCACCGCCTACCTTCCTGGCCCACCCACTCCCTTGTGCCTCTGAATATGCTTTTTCGCCCTCATCAATGCCCTCTGGCCCCTGAAACCGTCTGCCATGTATCAGCCCTTCCAGCCTCACTCACCTGCCTCTCCCACCTGGACTCCTTGGAGACGAGTCTCCGTGAGGCAGCTCCCTACAGGTTCCCGCATCCTTCATCCTCCCACCCTCATGGCATGGAGAGACCACACCATGTGATCCCGGGCTGCCAAACTTGGTGGGATCGAGTCAGGGAACCAGGCTGGCTGCCTCCACTACAGACCTAAGCCGACCCATCCTCATGGCTAACTGAATGGCTCCACCTTCCCACGGAGCCCACCCACACTCCTCTCGCTCTGACTCTGAGCATGGCCTTGGCCTCACACTTCGCCCAGGAAGACCAGGCCACCAAATACTCTTGTGTGTCAAGCAGTCATCCAGACCAGGGCACCTCAAACGTTAGCAATCAGTTGAATCCCCCAGGGATCTGCTTACAACCTCTCACTTCCCTCCTCTTCAGTTGCCAAATCCAAGGCCACTCTTTGCCTTTCTCTCTCTGATTTTATAGCAGCATTTGACCAACCCTTCTTTAACAAGTCTACTCACACTCATCTCTGCTTGGCCTCTACCCAGTGCACTCCTGGTTCTTCTGCCATCCTCTGGCCACTCCTTCCAGAGCCCTTCCTTCCATTTCCTGTTCCCCAGCAGGGCATTCCCAAGAACTTGACCTTGACCCTCACCTCCATCATCCAGGTGGTGTGCACATTCTGGCAACAACACCGACCACAGGTCTGGTGCATCCTGCCCCACCTTGGAGGGCAGATCTGAGTCAGCTCTGTCCACGGCAGAATCCCCGGCACTCGGGACAACGCCTGGCCAGGGTTACTGAACACTCTCAGTATTAACGGAGTGAATAAATGGCCGCTCTCCAGGTCACCGAGCTTCTCAACATCCATCCTCAAACAGCTCATATCTCAAGGCCAGGTTGGGGCTAAGGGCTGTGATTCGCCAGGTAAAAGATGTAACTGCCAACCTCCATCAGATCACAGCACACACAGGAAGCGATCACATCTGTATGGCTCTTGGGGTAACCACAGTGTCTGGTTTAGGGGCAGCTCTGACCTGTCAGCTCTGGGGGCTCAGGGCATCGGTAGCGCGACACAAATACAACCCACCTGAACCCCTTGCAGGTCCTTACCACCGCACAAAAGCCGGGAAGTCCTGGCCCAATCCAGCTCTGACTAAAAACGAGGAAGAGCCACGATCAGGATGTTCTTGGCTTGGTGTCCCTTGTAGCACCTGTGAAGTAACCTGTCTCTCTGCACACTGCCTCTATTTTATTAGGATTCAAAGGTAGCACCCATTCCGAAATGTGCCCTGAACCCTTAAGCATGGTGCTAAGCCAGACTCCTCCTAGACCCGCCAGAGGGGATGTACTCCATCCCCTGAATGATATGAGTGATGCAAACACTTTCACATTCCAGCTGCTTAGAAAGGTGCGAGGCAGGACGCAATTAAGGTCCCAGCGCATCGTATTTAAACTTGAATCATGCTGCTTAGCGACTCCATAATCTCGCACCAACACTCGGGGAGCATTGTGGCGAAATCAGCATTCGAAGAACGCAGACGTGTACACAGTGTCACTATCTCTCGTCTATGCACCGGTCCAGGGCGGCAGCAGCAGCCGCGACTGGGTCTAATCCCGTGGCTTCCCAAAAACTACAGTTGGTGTGGGGGGAAATCTTCCAAGATCTTAAAAAACCACCGCTGTGCCAAATGCAGCACTTGGCCTTTTCCAGAAGATAAATTACGGAGGATTTTTGCCAGTTCAAGTTATTTTCCCAAAGCAGAGCGTCAAATGGCCCTGCGATCCTGCCTTTAAGAAACCAATGCAATTAAACAGCAGAGCCATAAAATGCCCTGACAGCTCCCCCACCCCAACTTCGCTTGATAAAGTGAGATGCAGTCACACACTGACAGACGAGCACACACCTTATTTCACTGCCAGACTCGGCACCGATATGAAAACCTACGTTCCATCTCCGGGGTTAAAATCCGCTCAGCACGCCGTCACTACAACAGAATAGCCATATACACGCGGACCAGCCCGACTGCCCTGTAAGGAATGAGCACTGACACCGGGAGTTCCTATTCAGCAGGCTAATAAGAATAATTACAGCCAGGGCAGGCATTCATCAGCTTGGCAGATACAGGAATTCTGTTAACAAGGCTGAAATGAGTGCCAAGGAATCTCTGAAGGCCACAGCACTTCAAAGACCGCCAGGCGGGATGAATGCACGGGGGCTCCTCCTGCCAGGCTTCCTGCTTCGGCGCTTTCTGGAGAAAGCTGCATTTCGGTCCCTGTCCACAGAGAAGGTGTGGGGACCTGCCATGGGGTTGCAGGAATTGTGTCTGGGCTGCGCTCACCCCAGACCCTGTTATTTTTAACCACATGTTTGCTTTCAAACACCACTATCACCCCTTTTCCCCTAAACTAACCTCAGCATCAGGTGACGGGGCCCATAAGCCAACTTCTCCTTAGCAGAGTCAGAATGGAGTTCCGGAATGACTCTGGACAAGTGCCTTCGCTTCTCTGGGCACCAGTTTCCTCACCTGAAATACGGAGGAAATAACGGTACCTCCCTCCAAGTGTTGTTGCGAGGATTAAATAATAAAATAATATGTGAGAGCCTGATGCTTGTCTGCATGCACTAGGTCAGTAGCTATTTTCACTCTGTGCCTATATAGGTTCAGAGCCCTGTACAGAAGCTCTGAGAAAGAACAAGCAGAATATTCACTACGTGGACACAGGTACCGTACACAGGAGTGCTATGCCTGGGCAGTGGGAGGGTGGGCGCTTTTTTTATCTTATATCTTTTATAACTGACACAGAGACTGCTCGCTGTTCTCCCAAATCTGTTCTTCTTGTCTTCCATAGTAGCTGGCACATGGCTGCTAGGCGACTCTGCATGTGCCAGCTTCCCTTGCAGCTACTGAATTCTATGGAACAGAATGTGTGCAGAAATGATGGGTGCCACACTTCCAAGCTTGGCCGTGAGGCCTCCATGGACTCCTCCATGCTCTTTTCCCCTTTAAGGGGGTAGAAAGACGGTGATGACAACCAAAGGAACCTTAGAAACTACTGTTGCCCTACGTGGTTTGGCTCAGTGGATAGAGCATCAGCCTGCGGACTAAAGGGTCCCAGGTTGATTCCGGCCAAGGGCACATGCCCGGATTGAGGGCTCAATCCCCAGTGGGGGGTGTGCAGGAGGCAGCTGATCGATGTTTCTCTCTCATCGATGTTTCTAACTCTCTGTCCCTCTCCCTTCCTCTCTGTAAAAAATCAATAAAAATATATTTAAAAAAAAAAAGAAAGAAAGAAAGAAAAAAGAAACTATGGGTTGAAGACCATGAACTGCCATCAGCCTGGTAGCCAGAATGGCTGTGTTGAGGAGGGATCCAACCTAACCTTTTCATCTGAAACATCCCCTCGGGCCTGTTAAGAAAGACACTTCTACTGTCTGAGGTTCTGTGCTTTGAGTCTACTTGTGAGAGCAACCTGGCCTGCCTAGTTAATGCCCTTCTATGTTATGTGAATTTTAAAATGTAGATGAAATGCTTTTGTCATTTAAAAACTACTTCAGTGGATTTGCAAATATTATTTAAAAGACAAATTAAAAACATATTACCTTCCCCTCCACAACCTCCATACCTTCCCTGCTCTAATTCATGCTGCATACTAGAGAAGACTTACCCTCCTCAATCAGATTGCCATGTCCTGTGAACTTTCAATGGCTACCCATTACCCACAGATAAAAGGATATATACATGTACCCAGAGCCACTGTATATCGAATAACTACTATGTGCCAGGTGCCCATTAGTAACGAGGATACAATAGTGAATAAGACCAGCATGGTCCCTGCCCACAGAGGGTATAATCAGAGTGGGGATTGCGGCCAGGAACAGAGAACTGCGTACAGTGAGCTAAATGGTCAGGAAGATGGCAGCACCCACAGGGCCAACAAACCCACCCCTCATGGTCCAGACTTCTCAGCACAGCACAAAAAGCCCTCAGCATCCACCCCACCCCAACTTTCCAGCTTGCTCTCCCATTATATCCCCTCCTCCCCCTGCAGTTACACGGACCTTCCTTCCAGCCATCTCTGAAGAGCCACGCACCTTCACTCGTCCACACATGGTATGCCTTTCCCCAGAGCCTGGAATGCTCTTCCATCCTTTCTTTCAAAATTCTTATTGTCCTCAAGGCTCAGCTCCAGCACCACCTCTTTAGCAAAATCAACTCCAATCCCACATCAAAGGAATCAGCCTCTTCCTTGCTTCCGACCAGCGGTTGGTTTCTATGTAGGTGTTTCCTTCTGTCCTGTAGCTAGCTGTTTTAGTTCCCGTCCACCCACCCCGCCCCCCGATCACTCAGTGAGGCATCTGTCCGGACACTTACGGACTCTAATGGACCTTCGAGAAATGCTGTATTGAATGGATAAACAAGATGGGTCAGACACAGGCACCAGGAGGGAAAACTTGCTCCATGAAGCTGCGTGGATGCTGATGTGCTGGTTAAGTTCGTTAGGGAAGCTTCATGGAGGAAGCTGAGTTTTAGGAGGAAAAGGAAAAACACAGGCCAGAGTAGAGAAGCAGGAGGGGCATTCCAAGGCCAAGGGAAATGATAGAGCCAGAAGGCTCACGGATAGACCACGTCAAGGATAGCAAACAGGTTCCTTAGGATGAAGTGTCCGAATCAGAGAGAAGACCAGAGGGGGAGGTGAACAAAAAGGGAAGCAAATCCTTGTAAGAAAGTCAGGAAGAACCTACATGCAAAGGATGGGCCTCCCAAAACTCATCCTTTAGGAAAATAATGAACGTAGAAGGGAAGCTGGAGGGAAAAGCCAACCGAGCCAATGGTGTGGAGAAGCATCAGGACCTGGGCTACAAGAGTAGCTGTATAAGCAGGGGGACAGGACGGAGCTGGAGTCCGTGATGTGGGCAAAGCCACAGAACTGAGGGTCGGTGAGAACGTGGAGGTCAAAGAAAGTGACAGCAAGGTTATGCCCTGGTTGCAATACAAGAGGAAAGATGATCTTGCTTATCAACATATTAAGTTTCAGGAATCAGGACATTTTGCTCGAGTGGTACAACAGGGAGGGCATCCCAGAGGTCAGCCGGAAGCCAACCGAGGGAGAGTGTGGGGGGCAGAGTTATCAGGTTCAAGTTCGGGGAAGTGTTAGGAGAGAAGGCACTGGCTGGTGACACCACATTCCCTGTGTGTGGTTAACGAGAGATGCCCAGGCAGGGCAGGAGGCACTGGTATACAACCAAGACGTCCCCAAGCTGTGCTCTCCCCACTTCTAGTCTCTCTTTGGCCGGACTTCTTTTCAGTTACTCAAGGGCATTTTTTTCAAGCTCCTACCAGACCCCAACACCTTCATTGGTATACAGGCTGTGGTGTGACCTGTACAACTCTAGGGGGAGTCATTCTCACACAGACTATCAAGTGCACGCAAGTCCTAGAGTTGAGCAGTGCACAGTCTGTGCAACCATTGGCCACCAGCAGTGTACCACACCCGTATACCTTACACGGGTCACAGAGTGAAAGGGAAAGAATAGAAGCTCTAGGATCCCAGACCATAGAAGACATGCCACAAAATAAGTGAGAGATCTGGAAGCTTTCTGTACACAGTGGCAGCCAAGGCGAGGGGGCTGGGTCAGCTCTCTTGGGGAGTGAGTTCCAGAAGACCCCCTTGGAGGCGAAGGAAGAAAACGTGGCAGCTAGAAAGGCTGGCCCCCCAGGAGCGGGAGTCATGGGTGTGGGGCCATGTGAGCCCTGAGGCCAGCAGGACGGAAGTGGCTGTGCAAGGCCTCCACTGGGACCCTCAGACCATAAGTGCAGAGCAGTCATTTAGCGCGTGCACAGCTGGGGCCGGCTGGGACAGACACCACAAGCCAGCGCTCTGCAAGATTCTGACCGCTCTGCCTTCTCCAGGGGCTTGGAAGGAAACCCGTGGTCAGGTCTCGAGATTCATTCTGTTCTGGTTGACACAGACCCAAAGGATCCAAGAATATCCCGGCATTTCAGGGTCAGCCCTGGGTACCATGGTGAGCACGTAATAAGCAGATGTACCTCCGTGGTGGGTAACCATATGGTTATGGCAACGTAACCATTTCGGATAACCAGGTGTATCTACGTGAAGATGGTGTCTGTGTGCATAGAATAAAAGGAAAACGGAGAGGAAACAAAAAAAAACCCACCCAAAATTCCTTGGGTGGGGTGAGGGTGCCGGGCCAAATTATCAAGAGGCGCCAAGGTTCGGGGAGGGTGGAAGGCAGGAGGCAGTGAAGGGAGCAAAAGTAACAGGTAGGAAAAGTTGGCCAAGCCACGGCTGCTAGGTCTTTGTGTGTGAATATGGAGGTAGGCAGCTTCCAGAATAAAAGAAAAGCCTGAGGCAGACGCTCTACCCACGGAGAACAGGACGGAAGGGCTCGCACACCCATTTTCACGGCAGCGCCCTGGGCCACCCAGTGACCTTCGTAGAAGGAAGTTGGTGGGTTCTCCCGCTTCCCTAGAAAGGCAACTCAACCTGGGTTTGCATGTGAGGAGCCGGTGAGCCGGGCTCGGAGATGGCGGGGCAGATCAAAGGCGCATATTTCCGCTCCCGAGCTGGGGATCCCGGCCAGGGACCGCGGGCACCTTCCGGCCCGGGAGTTCAAGGTGAGTCGGGCTCCCGGCGGCCAACAGGTAGGGAGGGCCGGGGGCAGCCGGTCACGGGCCACTCCCCGCGCACGTGTGGGGGGCGAGGCTCGGCCTAGCGGAGCGGGGATTGACATCCCGCGCGTGGCCGGGGCGGATTCCCGCCCGGCTCCGGGGGCCCCCGCGCGCTTCCCGCCGGGCAGCGCCGCCCGCGTATCCGCCGGTCGGGTCCTCCTGGAGAAGCGGCCCCGGCCACCCCTCCGGCCGCCCCCAGCCGGCGCCCCCGGATTGAAGCCCCCCCTTCC